>NC_057805.1:498638006-498731139 GCF_018294505.1 Triticum aestivum
CGTCCGCGCGTCGGTCCGCCCGTCGCCCTGCGCCGGTCGTCACCGCCCTGTTCCGACCGGGACACCTGCATCGCCGCGACCCGGCGGCCTCGCGCCATGCTTCGGCCAATCATAGCCGACGCTCGCGCGCCGGCCCGCCCATCGATCCACGTCACCCGCCTCCGTCGCGTCTGCACGGCGGCTCGGCGGTCTACCTCGCCGGCCTCGCCCTCGGCTGCATCAGGCTCGTCGGCCGCCTCAACTCGGGAGCCGCTGCTCCGTTGGTCGCTCGGGCCTCGCTGCCCGGGCGTCGGCGTTGCTCTGGTAGCCCGGGTGCCGGTGCAGACGTCCCCCGCCGTCCGTCGTCGCCGGCCTCATCCTGGACTCCGCCGCCACCATTCCTCCACCGAGCGGCGTCCCTGACGTCGCGCGCGATCGGCTTGATCATCCGCTCGCCGCCGCGATCCGCCTCATCTACGCCGCGCGACCGACCTGGCCCGTCGGTTACGCGCGCCTCCGCAGGTCCCGTGAAGATCGTCCCCGAGTACAGCGCGCCTCTCCACCGATCGAGCATCGGGCTGCCGCTGCGTCGCCCTATCGGGCCGCAGCGTCGCCGCCCCGTGGTTCTCCTCGCGACTGCATCGACTCGTGCGTCGCCGCTGCGTCGCCCCTTCGGGCCGTAGTGTCGCGATACGCGGTCCCCACCGCCGCCCCGAGGCCATCCCCGCGGTTGCACCGACTCGCGAACCGCCGTTGTGTCGCCCCTTCGGGCCGCAGCGTCACAGCCCGCGGTCCCCGCCGTCGCCCCGACCCGCCTGCCGCCGCTGCGTTGCCCCTTTGGGTCGTAGCGCCGCAGCCCGCGGTCCACTCCGCCGTCACCGTGCGCCGACCTCCCGTGGTATGCACCGCGTCATCTCCCTTGGCGCGGGAACGCCACCGTCCGCGCCGGTCTTCGTCACGCTGTCAGGGTTCTTCGCCTACTTCGATCACTGCCGCCGCACTCCTAACCTAGCAGGTATCATTATTTTCTGACCTTCACAGATGATTTGAGCAGATATGGGTATATCTACTTGATGAAACACAAAGTCTGAAACATTTGAAAAGTTCAAAGAATTTCAGAGTGAAGTGGAGAATCATCGTAACAAGAAAATAAAAGTTTCTACGATATGATCGCAGAGGTAAAATATTTGAGTTACGAGTTTGGCCTTCAGTTAAAACAATGTGAAATAGTTTCACTACTCACGCCACCTGGAACACCACAGTGTAATGGTGTGTCCGAACGTCTTAACCGTACTTTATTGGATATAGTGCAATCTATGATGTCTCTTACCAATTTACCACTATCGTTTTGGGTTATGCATTAGAGACAGCTACATTCACGTTAAATAGGGCACCATCAAAATCCGTTGAGACGACGCCTTATGAACTGTGGTTTGGCAAGAAACCAAAGTTGTCGTTTCTTAAAATTTTGGGGTTGCGATGCTTATGTGAAAAAATTTCATCCTGATAAGCTCAAACCCAAATCGGAGAAATGTGTCTTCATAGGATACCCAAAGGAGACAGTTGGGTACACCTTCTATCACAGATCCGAAGGCAAGACATTCGTTGCTAAGTATGGATCCTTTCTAGAGAAGGAGTTTCTCTCGAAAGATGTGAGTGGGAGGAAAGTAGAACTTGATGAGGTAACTGTACCTGCTCCCTTATTGGATCACAGAAATCTGTTCCTGTGACTTCTACACCAATTAGTGAGGAAGTTAATGATGATGATCATGTAACTTCAGATCAAGTTACTACCAAACCTCGTAGGTAAACCAGAGTAAGATCTGCACCAGAGTGGTACGGTAATCCTGTTCTGGAGGTTATGTTACTAGACCATGACGAACCTACGAACTATGAAGAAGCGATGGTGAGCCCAGATTCCGCAAAATGGCTTGAGGCCATGAAATCTGAGATGAGATCCATGTATGAGAACAAAGTGTGGACTTTGGTTGACTTGCCCGATGATCGGCAAGCAATTGAGAATAAATGGATTGTCAAGAGGAAGACGGACGCTGATAGTAGTATCACTATCTACAAAGCTAGAATTGTCGCAAAAAGGTTTTCGACAAGTTCAAGATGTTGACTACGATGAGAGTTTCTCACTCGTATCTATGCTTAAGTCTGTCCGAATCATGTTAGCAATTGCCGCATTATATGAAATCTGGCAAAGGGATAAACAAAACTGCATTCCTTGATGGATTTATTAAAGAAGAGTTGTATATGATACAACCAGAAGGTTTTGTCAATCCTAAAGGTGCTAACAAAATATGCAAGCTCCAGCGATCCATCAATGGACTGGTGCAAGCATCTCGGAGTTGGAATATACGCTTTGATAAGTTGATCAAAGCATATAGTTGTATACAGACTTGCGGTGAAGCCTGTATTTACAAGAAAGTGAGTGGGAGCACTACAGCATTTCTGATAAGTATATGTGAATGACATATTGTTCATCGGAAATAATGTAGAATTATTCTGCAAAGCATAAAGGAGTGTTTGAAAGGAGTTTTTCAAAGATAGACCTCGGTGAAGCTGCTTACATATTGAGCATCAAGATCTATAGAGATAGATGAAGACGCTTGATAAGTTTTTCAATGAGTACATACCTTAACAAGATTTTGAAGTAGTTCAAAATAGAACAGTCAAAGAAAAGAGTTCTTGCCTGTGTTACAAGGTGTGAAATTGAGTAAAGACTCAAATCCCGACCACGGCAAAAGATAGAAAGAGAATGAAAGTCATTCCCTATGCCTTGGCCATAGGTTCTATAAAGTATGCCATGCTGTGTACCAGATCTATTGTATACCCTGCACTGATTTTGGCAAGGGAGTACAATAGTGATCTAGGAGTAGATCACTGGACAGCGGTCAAAATTATCCTTACTGGAATAAGGATATGTTTCTCGATTATGGAAGTGACAAAAGGCTCGTCGTAAAAGGTTACGTCGATGCAAGTTTTGACACTAATCTAGATGACTATAAGTCTCGGTCTAGATACATATTGAAAGTGGGAGCAATTAGCTAGAGTAGCTCCATGCAGAGCATTGTAGACATAGAAATTTGCAAAATACTTACGGATCTGAATGTGACAGACCCGTTGACTAAAATTATCTCACAAGCAAAACATGATCACACCTTAGTACTCTTTGGGTGTTAATCACATAGCGATGTGAACTAGATTACTGACTCTAGTAAACCCTTTGGGTGATGGTCACATGACGATGTGAACCATGGGTGTTAATCACATGGTGATGTGAACTATTCATGTTAAATCACATGGCGATGTGAACTAGATTATTGACTCTAGTGCAAGTGGGAGACTGAAGGAAATATGCCCTAGAGGCAATAATAAAGTTATTATTTATTTCCTTATATCATGATAAATGTTTATTATTCATGCTAGAATTGTATTAACCGGAAACATAATACATGTGTGAATACATAGACAAATAGTGTCACTAGTATGCCTCTACTTGACTAGCTCGTTAATCAAAGATGGTTATGTTTCCTAGCCATAGACATAAGTTGTCATTTGATTAATGAGATCACCTCATTAGGAGAATGACGTGATTGACTTGACCCATTCCGTTAGCTTAGCACCCGATCGTTTAGTATGTTGCTATTGCTTTCTTCATGACTTATACATGTTCCTCTGACTATGAGATTATGCAACTCCCGTTTACCGGAGGAACACTTTGTGTGCTACCAAACGTCACAACGTAAATGGGTGATTATAAAGGTGCTCTACAGGTGTCTCCAAAGGTACGTGTTGGGTTGGCGTATTTCGAGATTAGGATTTGTCACTCCGATTGTCGGAGAGGTATCTCTGGGCCCACTCGGTAATGCACATCACTATAAGCCTTGCAAGCATTGTGACTAATAAGTTAGTTGCGGGATGATGTGTTACGGAACGAGTAAAGAGACTTGCCGGTAACGAGATTGAACTAGGTATCGAGATACCGACGATCGAATCTCGAGCAAGTAACATACTGATGACAAAGGGAACAACGTATGTTGTTATGCGGTCTGACCGATAAGGATCTTCGTAGAATATGTGGGAGCCAATATGGGCATCCAAGTCCCTCTATTGGTTATTGACCGGAGACGTGTCTCGGTCATGTCTACATAGTTCTCGAACCCGTAGGGTCCGCACGCTTAAAGTTACGATGACAGTTTTATTATGAGTTTATGTATGTTGATGTACCGAAGGAGTTCAGAGTCCCGGATGAGATCGGGGACATGACGAGGAGTCTCGAAATGGTCGAGACGTAAAGATCGATATATTGGACGACTATATTCGGACTTCGGAAAGGTTCTAAGTGATTCGGGTATTTTTCGGAGTACCGGAGAGTTACGGGAATACGTATTGGGCCTTATTGGGCCATACGGGAAAGAAGAAAAAGGGCCTCAAGGGTGGCCGCACCCCTCCCCTTGGTCTGGTCCGAATTGGACTAGGGAAGGGGGGCACCCCCTTCCTTCCTTCTCTTTTTCCCTTCCTCTTTTCCTATTCCATATGGGAGGTGGAATCCTACTAGGACTAGGGAGTCCTAGTAGGACTCCACACTTGGTGCGCCCCCTCCTAGGGCCGGCCTCCTCCTCCCTTGCTCCTTTATATACGGGGCAGGGGGCACCCCAGAGACACAACAATTGATCCTTGAGATCTTTTAGCCGTGTGCGGTGCCCCCCTCCACCAAATTACACCTCGATAATATCATTGCGGAGCTTAGGTGAAGCCCTGCGTCGCTAGAACATCATCATCGTCAGCACGCCGTCGTGCTGACGAAACTCTCCCTCAACACTCGGCTGGATCGGAGTTCGAGGGACGTCATCGAGCTGAACGTGTGTAGAACTCGGAGGTGCCGTGCATTCCGTACTTGATCGGTCGGATCGTGAAGACGTACGACTACATCAACCGCGTTGTGATAACGCTTCCGCTGTCGGTCTACGAGGGTACGTGGACAACACTCTCCCCTCTCGTTGCTATGCATCACCATGATCTTGCGTGTGCGTAGGAATTTTTTTGAAATTACTACGTTCCCCAACACCTTCATCCACGACGTGTCCCCGGGCCTGGCAAGCCAGGTCGGCGCTTCGTCAACTTTGTCTTCGTCCGTCTACGCATGCCCGGTTCTGGCAACACCGGTGCGTGCCTTCGTCTACGATGTGTCCCCGGGCTTGGCAAACCCGCCGCGACGCGTCGTCAACAACATCTTTTCCCTGGCGCACCCCTACTTCAACACCACTGCGCCCATGCTAACTCGGCGCTCCTTGCGCCTGCGGCTCCATGGCGACTCCCTCGACACCGGCTACCCCGACTCGACATCGACCACGGCGTACTTCGCACGGCTACCTCGACCGCGGCTACACCACCCTACGCTCTCGGCTACATCGACATCGGCACAAAGGGCTATCATCCGCTTGAGCAACTCGTCGGCTTCCTCTACAGTCAACGCGTCCGCGACGCGACACCGTCCACGACGCTCCCGCTAGGACTGCGGGGGGATGTCAGTCCGTCGGCTGCTATTCTCTCCAGTTTGACCGTCCGCAACGCTCCTGTTGTTCGCAACGCTACCGCTACGAATGCGGGGGATGTTAGAGATATATTTGGGATACTTGTATTTGGTAGTCTAGAATTTGTAATCCGTCTCCTACCTTATCTCCAGGAGAGGCGTCTTGTCCTCCAAGTCTTGTACTCAATATATACTCACCCTCGAGGCTCAATAATACATCCATCATATTCCGCAACAATCCCTCTCTCTTCCTTCTACACACAAAGATACAATTCTGCATCTGTTTACGTACGTGAAGGCATGCAGCGAAACAAACGCGCCGAGGGTCAGTCAGTCAGTCAGTCAGCCACAGCCGCACATCGCAGGCAACACAGGACAAAGATGCAACAGCGCCTGGGTAGGAGACGTACCGTGCGTAGCACTGTAGCCTACTACCACGACACAGGACACACGACCCATCGGTACGCGGGCTGGCTAGTACCTGATGACTGGGGCGGGCGGCCGTACCGCCTGCCGTTACACTGCACATATCGCTCACATGGTGCTCCCACGCCAGCTGCGCTGCGCTGCTGCCCCCACTGCCTCCCGGGCCCCGGCCATCAACCTCGGCCACGGCGCCCGCGCCGTTCCACGCAGGCCGAGCCTCTACAGAACTCCCTCTACTCCTAAATATAAGTCTGAGATTTCACTACGATCCAAATACCGATGTATATGGATGCATTTTAGAGTGTATATTCACTCGTTTTGCTCCATATGCAGGCCCGGTCCTGAAATTTTGGGGGCCGGGAAGAAACTAAAACTTGAGGCCTATTAATACTAGTAATAGAGTGCCGGCATGTGACTCATGTCTTGGCACTTAATTCATTAATAAATTTTTAAAATATTTTTTTGGAATGTTGGATTCTAGAACGCACGAAGACAAAAATATTTAGTACACAATATAGATACATGATATTTTTATTGCAAGAGTTTAAAGCTCTTGAATTTGCAACGATGTGAGTGAATATACATGCAGTCACATAAGACAATTTGTAAGAGCTCGAAACTCAAATCCAATGAAAATAAATGTGTTGAAAAAGTACCGCAAAAATCCTATGAAAATATCTCATTCTTCCAATCTAAGAAGCCTTGGGCAGACTATTTACTAAAACAGTTTGTCTAATTCACATCTAAATGTTTTTTAAGGATGTCACATCTAATCTCTCACAAGTATGTATACTAAAAAGTAAAAGTTTCATCATTGGTATGATATATGATTTGTGAGTATAATAACGAGCATGTATACCTCACAAATGGCTGAATTTCAGAACGGTATGATATACCTTGGATTCATATGGGTGGATCCGTAATCCGGTGCTTGGCTGAACCGGCGTCTGGCAGGAGGCACTCGCATGCGCGTGGGCGTCTAGCGCATGGACACTTGAGTCTGGCGAGCAGAGTTCGTCGGTGTCCGCGCGTGGGCAACCCCGATTTCAAGATCGGGGCGATGGGTCAGGACTGAGTTGGAATAGCGGAATGTAGCTAGGCACAGTAGGGACGCGAATTTTTGGAACATGGTACCACGCGAGGATGTTATCCGGCCCGACGATTGATGCTAGCGATTCACACTTAATATAGTGATTAACTGAATACTGCGGCAATACACAGGGATAATCTAACGTGGGCCAACTACTGGTGTGTTTATGATCAGGGTGCAGGGCTGCAGGTTACCATTCAATGCAATTAACGTTCGTGACATGGGCCGTAGTAAATGTGGCCTGCTCCTAGTTAAATACAAATTACTCACCCAGACTGCACTATGGACCTTTTCGTCAACCTTGCACACGGGATCAAGTTCATCGGACGGTGAAAGTTGTTGCTCCAGTTCTTGCTTGCAGATGCATGTTCACCCACAACCTTGTATTGCAATAGCAGGTTTGCCAAAGCAACCTTTTTTTGATCAGATGAAAATTGCATCCCTCCTGCTCTGCTGCTAGCAGGAGTTGGTTCTAAACTTGTGCTAACAACATTACAACAAAAGCAAGGCTCCTTGAATCAAAGTAACTTCTCTTTGTTTTCTCCTTTACATGGCGATTAAATTGAATCGCATTAATATTTTCTCCTTCGGATCTGTTTGGAAGATGAGTATTCCATAGTAAAGGGTTCCAACATTTAGACCACAAATCCGTTCAGAAAAAATATGAAGAACATAATCAAGGAAACTGTAGCATGTTCTCGAAATCCCTTGAACAGGGATACCTGCACATCATTATCTTCTGCACGCGAAGTGCATGATAGAATGTTGTTTTGTCAAGCAAAACCTAAAATTACTGACAAAATTGTAGCATGCACCTGTCGTCACCCAAGACCCCACTGTACACCCATCGTCAACCTACTACTTGGAGACCCAAGAATGAGAAGGTCGACATGGCATTAAGCTTCCCTGTCGGGGATTAGTGGTATGGGTCAGTGGAGTATGGAGTAGTGCGTTCAGCTGTTGTTCTTTTTATTAGGCTAGTAGATCATTTAGTGTGTCTAGAGTATGGATTGGTGGAGTTTTTTTTTACTTCTTTTCCAGCCGGGTTTGGATCCTCGAACAGAACAACAACTCTTAATCTTCAGCAGTTTCCAATCTTAGTGGTTTACTCTCACGTAGGCCAGCTCGAGATTAGGATTTTTGCTACAGAAACACAACACCATGGCCGTGCCCGTGCTAGAGGAGTAGAAGTGCTGCAGGAGCCAACGAACTGTTGTGAGGCGTTGAGGGGAGAGAGAGAGATAGGAGATGAACAGGAGAAGGACAGTAAAAAAGAGATGTGCTGCAGCGTGAATGGTGGTCATCAATATGTGAGGCTTTAATGCCGTGCAACCAATTCCCGTCCACGCGCATGTCATTTCAATGCGTGAGGCTGGCATGTGGGCTACTTACTGGGGTTGCAGTGGCAATACGAGCACTATACCAGCTGGTGTACGCTGACCAGGAAAAGGTTATATGACAACGATGTATTGTAGTAGCACGAATCATGTGGGCATGGGTGGTTCTGATAATAACCTCGCGTGGCTGCATGTACACACGCGATTTATCGGGGACAGTAGCGTTTTTTTTAGATAGGACATAGTAGCAATCTTGCTAGGAAAGAAATGATTGTAGAGATCTCCTTATTAGAAAAAAAAAATCCTTGCGATCGAAAAGAAAACAAGGCAGGCCCCGTGTCCTTGGGTCATGGGCTATCTACGTGGCCTTCTTCTTCCTATTGAGAGGAGAGCTTCCAGGTGCACAGCGACGAAACCCTCCGGCAGTCCGGCTACTTGCTGGACGCCTGAACCGAGATTTTTTCACGATTTGTACTATGGCGTAGTGCGTACCTAGGGAGGGGCCCCTGGATGTTGGGGCCCGGGGCAGCTGGCCCTCCCCCCTCCTCAGGACCGGCCCTGTCCGTATGTAGTCTATAATGAAATCTTTACAAAGACTTATATTTAGGAACCAGGGGAGTAGCTCTGAGGGCACGGCCCCAAATGATCCAGCCGCGTTTGTTTGAATAAACGGATACAGAATGCGGCCCAACGCGCAGGTGTAAACGGGCAAACGTTTGCTTTTTGTCCGCTTTTGATCCATTTCCGGCCCAACCTTAGGTCGATTTGCATCGAAACCGACACACGCGGACGGACGAGACGCGCGCCGTGTCCTCCCGGTCGCCCGTCGGGGACACAACCCTCTTTTCTCTTCTCCTGCCCTGCCTCCGCCCTTCGCCCCCACCATCGCCGCCGCCACCCCCTCTGTACCCCCATTTTCCCGGCCCAATTGCTTTCCTGCAAGGCTGTCCGAACCACGGTCACGCCATGCCATAGTCGGCCCATGCCCACATTTTGAAGGAGCTTTTTGCAGGCGTTCGTGGTTCTTTGTTGTCGGTGCGAGAGAAGCTACGGCCGCCGGCGCCGCCCATCGACCCCAACAACTTCCGACAGGCGCTGCATAGCCGCAAGTCGCCCCCCTCCTTCCCCGCGCCAACACCAACCTTGCTTTGCTGCCTGCGAGGGGAGCTCGAGGTACTCTCTCCGGCCGCTTCTCCACCACGACCGCAAGGTACTCGACGCTTTGCTCACAAGGTACCGTGGATAGCGGGGATGAGTATTTCTTTCACAACTTCATTTGTTCATCGGATGATCCGTCCTCGGATGACCAAGAGCTTGTGGTGCCTGCATTGGTCGATAATGACCACATTGCTAGGCAGCGGCCTCAGTTCAGGGGATCAATCCCGAGGCATGCTCCGGCCTTGAACTGCAATAGGGAGAGTAGCCACGCCCTACTCTATGCCAATTACTTTGAAAATACCGCACTCTTCAAACCACATCAATTTCACCGCCGCTTCCGAATGAGGAGACATGTTTCAATCGTATTTGGGAGGGAGTGGTAGGATATGGCCCATACTTTTTGGCTATTCGCATGCTTACATATGGAATTCCTAGCGATCTTGTGGACGAGTACATGCGTATGAGTGTGTCCACATGTCTCCTATCAATGTATAGTTTCTGCAAGGCTGTGGTGGTAGTGTCCGGCCCTAAGTGCGTGAGAGAGCCAGCTGCCGCTGATACGGAAAGGTTGTTGGCGATCAATGTCGAGAGGGGCTTTCCGGGCATGCTTGGCAGTATAGATTGTATGCACTAGAAGTGGAAGAACTGTCCATTTTCTTGGCAGGGGCTACAAGGGGCATGTCAAAGGTGACATTGTCATACTTGAAACGGTGGCTTCACAAGATCTGTGGATATGTCATTCTTTCTTCGGCATGGCTGGTTCTCACAATGATATCAACGTGCTTCGGCGTTCTCTAGTGTTTGCAACGCCTGCAAAAGGCCACTCCCCAGAGATCAACTTTGAGATCAATTACAACAAGGGATATTACCTAGCTGATGGTATCTATCCTCAGTGGTCAACTCTTATGAAGACCAAACCCAATCCGCAAGGAGGAGACAGATATTTGCCCAAATGCAGGAGAGTACTAGGAGGGATGTGGAGCATGCTTTTGGTGTGCTTCAATCTCAATGGGGTATCGTTCAAAACCCTGCATTGATATGGAGCACTCAGAAGCTTTGGGAGGTGATGACTGCTTGTGTGATCATGCACAACATGATCGTGGAGGATGAGCGTGGTGATAGCATCTACGACCAAGGGTTTGATTTTCAGGGTGAAAATGTTGAGCCTGAGCACCAACAACCTACAACCTTTGAACAGTTTCCCAATTTCATCGTGAAATACGTGATTGGCATACTCATATGCAGCTCCATGGTGACTTGGTTGAGCACATGTGGGCTCACTCGCAACCAGTAGATGTATCGCTTCATTTCTATTCAAGATAATTTTGATTGGGTTGTAAAAACTATTTGTTTGTGTTTTCATTTGGACGTGGTTGTAAAACTATTTGCAATGTTTGATTTATTTGGTTATTTTCATTACTAGGTTATTTGCATAGTCAGATAGGGCATCCACCCGGACGAGATGCGACCAAGATGCGGCTGCGTGTTGGGCGCATGGCCGGCACACCCTGGAAAACGGGCAGACGCCGCCCCATTGCCATCTCCAAACGGACGAAATCTGGACAAATGGACGTCCGTTGGGGTCGTGCGTTGGAGTTGCCCTAAGCTCGGTTGGTACCACCGCGTGTAGTGCGAAAGCATGGACTTGGCAAATCGGACCCCTCAAACGCCCGCGGACGCGAACGGCGACGTCCGTAGACAATGACCGGTCACGTCTTAAATATTTGATTTTACAACTGGATACCTCAAATTAGAAACGTCAAATCCATATTACTATGCAACGTGAAACCTAATCTTGCCCGGTTCTGCCGTGCCCATGTCTGGCGCCAGCTGTGCTCCACAGAGTGTTTGTCCTGCCGCCGACAAGGTAGAGTGGGACATGGGACACAAGCAGGCTCACGGGACTCAAGGTATCGCCGTCTCCCATGCCCTACTCTTCCTCGTCGGAGCCAGAATACAGATGGTGCCTGTGGACGTCAAATCAATGATGGATCCGTCCTGGGACGAGCCAGCGACATCCACCACGATGTGGTTGCTATGCCCGGACTGGTGCATCATTCAGGGTGTTGGAGAATACGATTCCGCCTTGCCGACATCCACCACCGTGAGGGATGCCGCCGCCTCCCGCGCTCGCTGCCTCGCACGGCGGGCATGTCGTGCCATGTTTGCATCGGACGACGCCCATGGTCCATCCACAGCCTCAGCCGCCAACGGAGGGGTTACACGTCCGCCACCTTGTTTGGATGCCAGACGGACCGCACCGCCTTCGGTGAGGCAGCGGCGACACACCTTCCGCCAGATCCATGTGCCCTTTGGGCGGACGCAATGGATTCTCGATGGAAGGAGTCCGAGCACTGCCTCGCAAGGGTCTCCTTACGGGAGTGGCGGAGCGCAAGCTGGACAACCATCTCCTTATCGGGACCGCGTGGGATGAGCTCGGGGTCGACGGATCTAGAGGTGAAGGACTCAGATCCGCTGCCCACCATGCCGAAGAAGGCTGGACAGGAGCTTGGATGGCGGAGGGGAGTGGAGTGAAGTGGCTAGGGTTTGGTGTGGCGAGTAGACAGGGAGGAATGCATGTGGGGTTGGGTGGGCCAACGTGGGACATGCTTAATGTGGCAGACGCGTCCGGGCGCCCCCATATCCGCCTCATATTTGGGCCACATATGAGGGGTATCGGTTAGCCCGGGCGTTTGAGGTGCTTGTCAGGGTAGAATTTTAGTGACTGGTCAGTGACCGGGCCGTCCATCCCAGGCGTTTGAGGCGGGTTTTGGGTGTCCGGATGTAGATACTCTAAGGGCATCTTCAATGCAGACCCTCGAACCATCTGCATACCTCCGGACCACGCGGTCCGGACGTGTTCTGCCGTCTAACATGGGTATGTATCGGTCCGCCGACCAGTTCGAACGCAATTTTTCTCGTAAACTGAGACAAAGTAGGGGGAGGGGGTTGTCGATGTTCGGACCGTTGTCACGTCCGCGTCTGACCACCCGGGCCCACCTGAAATATCCATCCGCCTCTCCCACGCTTTCCATCCAACGCCTGTGCCGCTTGACGTGCCGCATTCGTGCTGGCCCAGAGCATGCAGCGGCTGACATTAATACCTAGCAATCTGCCCGAATGTGAAGGCGACACTGACAGACGTAGCATTTTGGGTGTTGCCCTTCAATGTAGACGTCACGTCCTGAGAAACCAACTCCATCTGCTACACCATATTGAAGCGGGAAGACCGGCCCTTTGCATGACCTGCTCACGGGTATTTAAGACGTGCACTGGCGAATCACATCCACACTTTGTTCTCTCCTCCTCTCCGAGCCCCTCCAACTCCAACAGCAATGCCAAAGTCTTGGTTCTCTGTGCCGGCAGGCGGAGGCGATGGTGGCGGCAGTTCATTGTCAGGCTGGTCTTGGCACCGCCTCCCTCGCTCTCTAGGACCCGCAGCTTCCACTATGGCTGGCTCCTCCGGTGACGAGGAAGACCAGAAGCCACAGCAGCAGCCAGAGTAGCGGTCGCGCCTACTAACGGAGGCGGCTCTGACGGACGAAGGGTTCGTCCGTCAGATGGGCCTGACGCCACCATCGTCGGCGTGGGTATCAAGGAGGAGCCACCATCCCCGTTACTCTACCACGTTAAGCTAGAGTCGGTGTCCCCACTCCGACGGGTCAAGGAGGAACCTGCCTTCCCCCAGGGGACCGCAGCAGCGTCCAGATTGGAAGTCGTGTCAAGGACGAGCCGGTCTTGCCCTCGTACAACCGCGAAGTCCACATCAGCGCTGCATGCCTCGCCCCAGCACAGGCGGTACACCCGCACTGATGGGCCTGCCTCGCCGCCCCACCGCAACCGCCATCTCTTCAAGGAGGAGTTACCGCCCGCGATCATGAAGGTGTGGGGCCGCATCCTCCACTACCTCAGAGACAATGGTCTCTCGGGCTCGAGGGTCGTCGTCTTCGAGGAGGAGCGCATGGCGCGGCAGCAGGCGCGGTACGACCAGCGCACCGCGACCAATCACGAAGACCGACGTGGCGTCAAAATGGGTTCGCAACGACCCGTACCTCTCTGCCACGTGGGCCCTCAACCGCTTTGTCACCACCGCGGAGATGGCCGCCAGGCGCCGCCGTCGCCTTGACGGTAAGTTTCCACGGTCGGTGATTGGTCGCTTAGCGACTCCTCCTCCAACGCTGGCAGGGGCAAGAATGCCGCCATGGCTCTGGCCTCATCATTGGCTGCGGCGGCCCTCCGTATCGTGCGGCAGGAGGCGGAGCGGCTCCTCTACGAGCGACAGACAACCGCCCCGACAAAGCTGTCGTGGCCCTCCGACGCCGTTCCGCCGCTGGAGGGACCACGAAGGCGATGACATCACGGACGATGATGGCGGTGTGGCCGGATAGGGCGGCCACGCGTACAAGGTGGTCCTCCGGTGTATGGTTTAGTTTTTTCTAATTTTTAGTTGAATGGTGGAAATATCAACCTTTTATGCCGGTAGCGTTGGATGGCTGATACGTCTCCAAAGTATCTATAATTTTTTTATTGTTTCACGCTATGATATTATCAATCTTATATACTTTATATGCAATTTTATATCATTTCCAGGGACTAACCTATTAACTCAGTGCCTAGTGCCAGTTGTTGTTTTTTGCTTGTTTATGGTATTTACAGAAAATATGTACCAAATGTAGTCCAAACACGATGAAACTTCATGATGGTTTTTTCTAGACATAAGAGACCCTAGAAGCTTCGGGGAGGTACCAGAAGACCTACGAGGAGACGACAAGGCAATAGGGCATGCCCTGATGCCTTGTGGGCCCCTCATTGCTCGGTTTGACCTAATTCCGACGCTATAAATTCCCAAATATTGGAAACCCCAGAGCATCCATCGAAATAATTTTTCCGCCGCCGCAAGTCTGTATTCTTCTGTGATCCCATATGAAGGCCCTTTTTCGATATTCTGCCGGATGGGGAATTGGTCATGGATGGCTTCTACATCAACCTTGCTGCACCTTGATGTGTGAGTAGTTCACCACAGACCTACGGGTCCTTAGTGATTAGCTAGATAGCTCTCTCTCTCTCCCTTTGATTTTCAATACAATGTTCACCTTGGAGTTCTATTCGATGTAATCTTCTTTTGCGGTGTGTTTGTTGGGATCCAATGAACTGTGGGTTTATGATCAAATTATTCACTGAAAATAATTGAGTCTTTTCTGAACTTTATTATGCATGATTATTATAGTTTTGTATTTCTTTCCATTCTATCTGTTTGGATTGGCCAACTAGATTGATTTATCTTCAACAGGAGAGGTGCTTTGTAGTAGGTTCAATCTTGGGGTGTCCTTACCTCATGACAGAAGGGGTAGGGAGGCACGTATTTGTATTGTTGCTACTAAGGGGAAAACGATGAGGTTTAATCATATTGCTTGGTTTTATTCTGTCAATATTATGTCATCTTGCTTAAAGCATTACTTTGTTTGTCATGAAATTAATACCATATATGCATGTTGGATAGTGGTTGATTAGTGGAGTAATAGTAGTAGATGCAGGCAGGAGTCGGTCTACTTGTCATGGACGTAATGCCTATATACAAGATCATTGCCATGAATAACATCATAACTATGCCCTTTTCAATAAATTGCCCAACAGTGATTTGTCATGGATGGTGAGCTACTCGACCATGGAGTATGATAGTTTTGTGATGCATGGTTGGACGTGTCCGCAGATTTCATAGGCATGAGCAATGTGCAGGCCTTCTGGCAGCAAGTGCACAAAATGTTTCACGCACGGAAGCACATTCGCCCTACGACATGTACATCATTCAACCATGCAACATGAGGTCATTTTCGTATCGCTGGCACACTATGCAGATCAGCATGACCATGTTTTGCGACGTGGTTTGTCACCTCGTGGCAAGGTGGCCATTGCACGCACCAGAGGACAAGATCGTAAGTTTATACCGCTCCTGTTATCCAGTTCTCCAGGAACGAGTGCTTCAACTCTGAACAATGCTCTTGTATATTTAGCAAAAGCAACTCTAATCTAACTCTCAACATCGAGGAATTTATTGGTCCAGAAAGGAGGTCTAAGCATTTGGGTACTGGGTTGTGATCGACCCTTCCTGCATTGAAGCTGAAGGCCCAATCGCCGATATAGAACATCCACAATGCTACCTATAGCTGTGCGACGCAGTTTGCGGAAAACCCTATTTTACGCATTTTGCGTCAAACTGTCGACGAATCAGGAGCTCCTATTTAGCGCGTTGTGCGATGGGAGGGATGAAACAAGCACCCCCTACTAACCGCGGGCGCAGTTTTTGCCGGCCCATTGATGTCTACTACACAACTTATTCTTGTAGACTCGTGTTGGGCCTCTAAGCGCAGAGTTTTGTAGGACAGTAGCAATTTTTCCCTCAAGTGGATGACCTAAGGTTTATCTATTCGTGGGAGGCGCAGGATGAAGATGGTCACTCTCAAACAACCCTGCAACCAAATACAAGAAATCTCTTGTGTCCCCAACACACCAAATACAATGGTAAATTGTATAGGTGCACTAGTTCGGCGAAGAGATGGTGATACAAGTGTAGTATGGATAGTAGATATAGGTTTTTTAAATCTGAAAAAAAACAGCAAGGTAGCATGTGATAAAATGGAGCACAAACGGTATTACAATGCTTGGAAGCAAGGCCTAGGGTTCATACTTTTACTAGTGCAATCTCTCAACAATGCTAACATAATTGAATCATATAACAAACCCTCATCGTGCGACAAAGAATCACTCCAAAGTTCTTATCTAGCAGAGAACATAAGGTGAAATTGTTGTAGGGTACAAAACCACCTATCTTGTCCGGTCAATCTATTGAGCCATCCCTATAAGTGTCACAAACACCCTGGAGTTCGTACTAAAATAACACCATATGATATGCATCAACCAACTCTAATGTCACCTAGATACTCCAATGTGACAACAAGTATCCGTGAGTCAATTATACGATGCGCATCAAACAACTTCAGATTCATAATATTCAATCCAACACAAAGGACTTCAAAGAGTGCCCCAAGATTTCTACCGGAGAAAGAAGGATGAAAACATGCATCAACCCCTATGCATAAATTACCCCAATGTCACCTCGGGAATCCGCGAGTTGAGTGCCAAAACTTACATCAAGTGAGTCAATATAATACCCCATTGTCACCATGGGTATTCTTATGCAAGACATACATCAAGTGTTCTCAAATCCATAAAAGTATTCAATCTGATAATGGTGAAACCTCAATTCATTGCAACAAGATAGAAAGGGGGGAACACCATATGATCCAATTATATTAACAAAGGTCGCGGTACATCAAGATTGTGCCAAATCAAGAACACGAGAGAGAGAGAGAGAGAGAGAGAGAGAGAGAGATCAAACACATGGCTACTAGTACATACCCTCAGCCCCGAGGGTGAACTACTCCCTCCTCGTCATGGTGACCGCCGGGATGATGAAGATGGCCTCCGGGGATGATTTTGAAGGAAATATGCCCTGTAGGCAATAATAAAATTGTTATTTTATATTTCCTTATTCATGATAAAGGTTTATTATTCATGCTAGAATTGTATTGATCGGAAAATTAAATACATGTGTGAATACATAAACAAATACCGTGTCCCTAGTAAGCCTCTACTAGACTAGCTCGTTGATCAAAGATGGTTAAGGTTTCCTAACCATAGCATGTGTTGTCATTTGATAACGGGATCACATCATTAGGAGAATGATGTGATGGACAAGACCCATCCGTTAGCTTAGCATATGATCGTTCAGTTTATTGCTACTGCTTTCTTGAATGTCAAATACATGTTCCTTCGTCTATGAGATTATGCAACTCCCGAATACCGGAGGAATACCTTGTGTGCTACAACATAACTAGCTGATCATAAAGATGCTCGACAGGTATCTCCGAAGGTGTTTGTTGAGTTGGCATAGATCGAGATTAGGATTTGTCACTCCGAGTATCGGAGAGGTATCTCTGGGCCCTCTCGGTAATACACATCATAAGAAGCCTTGCAAGCAAAGTGACTTAGGAGTTAGTTGCAAGATGATGTATTACGGAACGAGTAAAGAGACTTGCCGATAACGAGATTGAACTAGGTATGAAGATACCGACGATCGAATCTCGGGCAAGTAACATATCGATGGACAAAGGGAATTACGTAAGTTGTCATAAGGTTCGACCATAGAGATCTTCATAGAATATGTAGGAGCCAATATGGGCATCCAGATTCCGCTATTGGTTATTGACCAGAGAGGTGTATCGGTCATGTCTACGTAGTTCTCGAACCCGTAGGGTCCGCACGCTTAACGTTCGTTGACGATATAGTGTTATATGGATTTGGTGACCGAATGTTGTTCGGAGTCCCGGATGAGATCACGGACATGACGAGGAGTCTTGAAATGGTCGAGTGGTAAAGGTTGATATATAAGACGATGGTATTTGGACACCGGAATAGTTTTGGAGTGCACCGGGTAGTCACCGGGTCACCGAAGGGGTTCCGGACACCCCCCGATAAGTGTATGGGCTTAATGGGCCAAAGGAGGGGACAAAGCAGCCCACTAGGGGGCTGGTGCACCCCTCTACATGGCCGGCCGGCCCTAGGGGAAGGAAAGGGGAGGGGTGGCCCCTCCTGCCTTTCCCTCGTCGTGAGAGAAAGGAAGTGGGGGCACCTCCTCCTCTTGCCTTCCTCCCGCACTCATATATGGAAGGGGGGTGCGCGGCTTGGGGAAGTCCCCAAGTAGGATTCGGCCCTACTTGGGGCGCCCCTTGGCCTCTCCCCTCTCCCCACACCTATATATATGTGGGAGGTGGGCGCCTAGCACAACCACGATAAATTGCTTAGCCGTGTGCGGCGCCCCCCTCCACCGTTTACACCCTTGGTCATTTTTTCGTAGTGCTTAGGCGAAGCCCTGCCGAGATAACTACACCATCACCGTCACCATGCTGTCGTGCTGCCGGAACTCATCCACTACTTCTTCGTCTTGCTGGATCAAGAAGGCGAGGACGTCACCGAGCTGAACGTGTGCTGAATGCGGAGGTGCCGTACGTTCAGTACTCAATCGGTTGGATCACAAAGAAGTTCGACTACATCAACCGCATTACTAAATGCTTCCGCTTACGGTCTGTGAGGGTACGTAGACAAACTCTCCCCTCTCGTTGCTATGCATCCTCTTGATAGATCATACGTGAGCGTAGAATTTTTTTGTTTTCCATGCAACGTTTACCAACAATGGCATCCGAGCCAGGTCTATGCGTAGATGATATGCACGAGTAGAACACAAAGAGTTGTGGGCGGTGATAGTCATACTGCTTACCACCAATGTCTTATTTTGATTCGGCGGTATTGTGGGATGAAGCGGCCCGGACCATCCTTACATGTCCATGTACATGAGACCGGTTCCACCGACAGACATGCGACTTGTTTTGCATAAAGGTGGCTAGCGGGTGTCTGTTTCACCTACTTTAGTTGAATCGAATTTGACTGCGTCCGGTCCTTGAAGAAGGTTAAAACAACAAACTTGATAAATCACTGTTGTGGTTTTTGCGTAGGTAAGAACGGTTCTTGCTAGAAGCCCGTAGCAGCCACATAAAACTTGCAACAACAAAGTAGAGGACGTCTAACTTGTTTTTGCAGGGCTTGTTGTGACGTGATATGGTCAAGATATGATGTGATATATGTTGATGTATGAGATGATCATGTTTTGTAATATCGACAATCGGCAGGAGCCTTAGGGTTGTCTCTTTATCGATGAAGTGCAAGCGTCATGTAATTGCTTTACTTTATCACTATGCGTTAGCAATAATTGTAGAAGCAATAGTTGGCGAGACGACCCTGACACAACGATGAGGATCAAGGTGTCAAGCCAGTGACGATGGAGATCATGACGATGCTTTGGAGATGGAGATCAAAAGCACAAGATGATGATGGCCATATCATGTCACATATTTTGATTGCATGTGATGTTTATCCTTTATGCATCTTATTTTGCTTAGAACGGCGGTAGCATTATAAGATGATCCCTTCACTAAATTTCAAGATAAAAGTGTTCTCCCCGAGTATGTACCATTGCCAAAGTTTCTCATTTTGAAGCACCTCATGATGATCGGGCGTGACAGACTCTATGTTCACATACAACGGGTGTAAGACAGTTTTGCACATGCAGAATACTTGGGTTAAACTTGACGAGCCTAGCACGTACACACATGGTCTCGGAACACTAGAGACCGAAAGGTCGAACGTGAGTCATATAGTAGATATGATCAACATAGAGCTATTCACCATTGATGACTACCCCATCTCACGTGATGATCGGACATGCGTTAGTTGATTTGGATCATGTATCACTTAGATGACTTGAGGGATGTTTATTTAAGTGGGAGTTCATTAGTAATTTGATTAATTGAACTTAACTTATCATGAACTTAGTCTTAAAAGTTTTGCATATCTATGTTGTAGATCAATGGCCCGAGCTACCGTTCCCCTGAATTTTAACGCGTTCCTAGAGAAAGATAAGTTGAAAGATGATGGTAGCAACTACACGGACTGGGTCCGTAACTTGAGGATTATCCTCATTGCTGCACAGAAGAATTATGTCATTGATGCACCGCTAGGTGATAGACCTGCTGCAGGAGCTGATGCAGATGTTATGAACGTCTGACAAGCTCGATCTGATGACTACTCGATAGTTCAGTGTGCCATTCTTTACGGCTTAGAACCGGGACTTCAAAGACATTTTGAACGTCATGGAGCATATGAGATGTTCCAAGAGTTCACGTTAATATGTCAAGCAAATGCCCGGGTTGAGAGATATGAAGTCTCCAACAAGTTCTATAGCTGCAAAATGGAGGGAAACAGTTCTCTCAGTGAACACATACTCAAAATGTCTGGTATCATAACCACTTGACTCAGCTAGGAGTTGATCTTACTATTGATAGTGCTATTGACAGAGTTCTTCAATCACTACCACCAAGCTACAAAGGCTTCGTGATGAACTATAATATGCAAGGGATGAATAAAACAATTCCTGAGCTCTTCGTAATGCTTAAGGCCACGGAGGTAGAAATCAAGAAGGAGCATCAAGTGTTGATGGTTAACAAGACCACTAGTTTCAAGAAAAAGGGCAAGGAAAAGAAAGGGAACTTCAAGAAGAATGGCAAGCAAGTTGCCACTCCCGGGAAGAAGCCCAAAGCTGGACCCAAGCCTGAGACTGAGTGCTTCTACTTCAAAGAGAATGGTCGCTGGAAGCGGAACTGCCCCAAATACTTGGCGGATAAGAAGGATGGCAAAGTGAACAAAGGTATATTTGATATACATGTTATTGATGTGTACCTTACTAATGCTCGTAGTAGCGCCTGGGTATTTGATACTGGTTCGGTTGCTCATATTTGTAACTCGAAACAGGAGCTACACAATAAACGAAGATTGGGTAAGGACGAGGTGACGATGCGCGCCGGGAATGGTTCCAAAGTCGATGTGATCGCCGTCGGCACGCTACCTCTACATAGACCTTCGGGATTAGTTTTAGACCCAATAATTGTTATTTGGTGACAGCATTGAGTATGAACATTATATCTGGATCTTGTTTATTGCGAAACGGTTATTCATTTAAATCAGAGAATAATGATTGTTCTATTTATATGAGTAATATCTTTTATGGTCATGCACCCTTGATGAATGGTCTATTTTTGTTGAATCTTGATCATAGTGATACACATCTTCATAATATTGATGCCAAAAGATGCAAAGTTGATAATGATAGTGCAACATACTTGTGGCACTGCCGTTTAGGTCATATTGGTGTAAAGCACATGAAGAAACTCCATGCAGATGGACTTTTGGAATCACTTGATTGAAGGAAATATGCCCTAGAGGCAATAATAAAGTTATTATTTATTTCCTTATTTCATGATAAATTTTTATTATTCATGCTAGAATTGTATTTACCGGAAACTTAGTACATGTGTGAATACATAGACAAACAGAGTGTCACTAGTATGCCTCTACTTGACTAGCTCGTTGAATCAAAGATGGTTAAGTATCCTAGCCATAGACATGAGCTGTCATTTGATTAACGGGATCACATCATTAGAGGATGATGTGATTGACTTGACCCATTCCGTTAGCTTAGCACTTGATCGTTTAGTATGTTGCTATTGCTTTCTTCATGACTTATACATGTTCCTATGACTATGAGATTATGCAACTCCCGAATACCGGAGGAACACTTTGTGTGCTACCAAATGTAACAACGTAACTTGGTGATTATAAAGCTGCTCTACATGTGTCTCCGATGGTACTTGTTGAGTTGGCATAGATCGAGATTAGGATTTGTCACTCCGATTGTCGGAGAGGTATCTCTGGGCCCTCTCGGTAATGCACATCATTATAAGCATTGCAAGCAATGTGACTAAAGAGTTAGTTGCGGGATGATGCATTACGGAACGAGTAAAGAGACATGCCTGTAACGAGATTGAACTAAGTATTGAGATACCTGAAGGAAATATGCCCTAGAGGCAAAAATAAAGTTATTATTTATTTCCTTATTTCATGATAAATGTTTATTATTCATGCTAGAATTGTATTAACCAGAAACATAATACTTGTGTGAATACATAGACAAACAGAGTGTCACTAGTATGCCCCTACTTGACTAGCTCGTTGATCAAAGATGGTTATGTTTCCTAGCCATAGACATGAGTTGTCATTTGATTAACGGGATCACATCATTAGGAGAATTATGTGATTGACTTGACCCATTCCATTAGCTTAGCACTTGATCGTTCAGTATTCTGCTATTGCTTTCTTCATGACTTATACATGTTCCTATGACTATGAGATTATGCAACTCCCGTTTACCGGAGGAACACTTTGTGTGCTACCAAACGACACAACGTAACTGGGTGATTATAAAGGTGCTCTACAGGTGTCTCCGAAGGTACTTGTTGGGTTGGCGTATTTCGAGATTAGGATTTGTCACTCCGATTGTCGGAGAGGTATCTCTGGGCCCACTCAGTAATGCACATCACTATAAGCCTTGCAAGCATTGTAACTAATGAGTTAGTTGCGGGATGATGTATTACGGAACGAGTAAAGAGACTTGCCGGTAACGAGATTGAACTAGGTATTGAGATACCGACGCTCGAATCTCGGGCAAGTAACATACCGATGACAAAGGGAACAACGTATGTTGTTATGCGGTTTGACCGATAAAGATCTTCGTAGAATATGTGGGAGCCAATATGATCATCCAGGTTCCGCTATTGGTTATTGACCGGAGACGTGTCTCGGTCATGTCTAATTGTTCTCGAACCCGTAGGGTCCGCACGCTTAAAGTTCGATGACGGTTATATTATGAGTTTATGTGTTTTGATGTACCGAAGGTAGTACGGAGTCCCTATGAGATCGGGGACATGACGACGAGTCTCGAAATGGTCGAGACATAAAGATTGATATATTGGACGACTATATTCGGACATCGGAAAGGTTCCGAGTGATTCGGGTATTTTTCGGAGTACCGGGGAGTTACGGGAATTCGCTGGGGAGTATATAGGTCTTATTGGGCTTTAGGGGAAAGAGAGAGGAGAAGCTGGGCGCCCCCCAAGGCCTAGTCCGAATTGGACTAGGGGGAGGGGCTGCGCCCCCTCCTTCCTTCTCTTCTCTCTCCCCTTTCCTTGACTCCTACTCCTACTACTTGGAAGGGGGAATCCTACTCTCGGTGGGAGTAGGACTCCTCCTAGGGCGCGCCATAGAGAGGGCCGGCCCTCCCCCCTCCTCCACTCCTTTATATACGGCGAGGGGGGCACCCCTTGGAGACACAACAATTGATCATTGATCTTTTAGCCGTGTGCGGTGCCCCCCTCCACCATAATCCACCTCGGTCATATCGTAGCGGTGCTTAGGCGAAGCCCTGTGTCGGTAGAACACATCATCGTCACCACGCCGTCGTGCTGACGGAACTCTCCCTCAAAGCTCGGCTGGATCGGAGTTCAAGGGACGTCATTGAGTTGAACGTGTGCAGAACTCGGAGGTGCCGTGCGTTCGGTACTTGATCAGTCAGATCGTGAAGACGTATGACTACATGAACCGCGTTGTGCTAACGCTTCCGCTTTCGGTCTACGAGGGTACGTGGACACACTCTCCCCACTCGTTGCTATGCATCACCATGATCTTGCATGTGCGTAGGAAATTTTTTGAAATTACTACGTTCCCCAACAGTGGTATCCGAGCCAGGTATTATGCGTTGATGTTATATGCACGAGTAGAACACAAGTGAGTTGTGGGCGATACAAGTCATGCTGCTTACCAGCATGTCATACTTTGGTTCGGCGGTATTGTTGGATGAAGCGGCCCGGACCGACATTACGCGTACGCTTACGCGAGACTGGTTTTACCGCCGTGCTTTGCACACAGGTGACTAGCCGGTGTCAGTTTCTCCAACTTTAGTTGAACCGAGTGTGGCTACGCCCGGTCCTTGTGAAGGTTAAAACAGCACTAACTTGACGAACTATCGTTGTGGTTTTGATGCGTAGGTAAGAACGGTTCTTGCTCAGCCCGTAGCAGCCACGTAAAATTTGCAACAACAAAGTAGAGGATGTCTAACTTGTTTTTGCAGGGCATGTTGTGATGTGATATGGTCAAGACGTGATGAGATATAAGTTGTTGTATAAGATGATCATGTTTTGTTGAAGTTATCGGCAACTGGCAGAAGCCTTATGGTTGTCTCTTTATTGCATAAGATGCAAGCGCCAAATAATTGCTTTACTTTATCGCTATGCGATAGCAATAGTTGCAAGAGCAATAGTTGGCGAGACGACCATGTGACGACACATTGATATAGATCAAGATGATGGAGATCATGGTGTCATGCCGGTGACGATGGAAATCATGACGATGCTTTGAAGATGGAGATCAAAGGCACCAGATGATGATGGCCATATCATGTCACATATTTTGATTGCATGTGATGTTTATCTTTTATACATCTTATTTTGCTTAGTTCGACGGTAGCTTTATAAGATGATCTCTCACTAATTATCAAGGTACAAGTGTTCTCCCTGAGTATGCCCGTTGCGAAAGTTCTTCGTGCTGAGACACCACGTGAAGATCGGGTGTGATAGGCTCTACGTTCAAATACAACGGGTGCAAAATAGTTGCACACGCGGAATACTCAGGTTAAACTTGACGAGCCTAGCATATAACAGATATGGCCTCGGAACACTGAGACCGAAAGGTCGAGCATGAATCATATAGTAGATATGATCAACATAGTGATGTTCACCATTGAAACTACTCCATCTCACGTGATGATCGGACATGGTTTAGTTCATATGGATCACGTGATCACTTAGAGGATTAGAGGGATGTCTATCTAAGTGGGAGTTCTTAAGTAATATGATTAATTGAACTTCAATTTATCATGAACTTAGTCTTGGTAGTATTAGCATATCTATGTTGTAGATCAATAGCTCGCGTTTAGCTCCCCTGTTTTATTTTTGATATGTTCCTAGAGAAAACTAAGTTGAAAGATGTTAGTAGCAATGATGTGGATTGGATCCGTGATCTAAGGATTAACCTCATTGCTGCACAGAAGAATTATGTCCTTGATGCACCGCTAGGTGACAGACCTATTGCAGGAGCAGATGCAGACGTTATGAACGTTTGGCTAGCTCAATATGATGACTACTTGATAGTTTAGTGCACCATGCTTAACGGCTTAGAATCGGGACTTCAAAGACGTTTTGAACGTCATGGACCATATGAGATGTTCCAGGAGTTGAAGTTAATATTTCAAGCAAACACCCGAGTTGAGAGATATGAAGTCTCCAACAAGTTCTATAGCTAAAAGATGGAGGAGAATAGCTCAAGCAGTGAGCATGTGCTCAGATTGTCTGGGTACTACAATCGCTTGAATCAAGTGGGAGTTAATCTTCCAGATAAGATAGTGATTGACAGAATTCTCTAGTCACCATCACCAAGTTAGTAGAACTTCGTGATGAACTATAGTATGCAAGGGATGACGAAAACGATTCCCGAGCTTTTCATGATGATGAAATCGATGAAGGTATAAATCAAGAAAGAGCATCAGGTGTTGATGATTAACAAGACCACTAGTTTCAAGAAAAGGGAAAAGGGAAAGAAAGGGAACTTCATGTAGAATGGCAAGCAAATTTTCACTTCTGTGAAGAAGCCCAAAGCTAGACTAAAGCCTGAAACTGAGTGCTTCTACTGCAAAGGAAATGGTCACTGGAAGCGGAAATGCCCCGAATATTTGGTGAATAAGAAGGATGGCAAAGTGAACAAGGGTATATTTGATATACAGGTTATTGATGTGTACCTTACTAATGTTTATAGTAGCCTCTGGGTATTTGATACTTGTTCGGTTGCTAAAAATTAGTAACTCGAAACAGGAGTTACAGAATAAACAGAGACTAGTTGAGGGTGAAGTGATGATGTGTGTTGGAAGTGGTTCCAAGATTGATATAATCATCATCGCACACTCCCTATACTTTCGGGATTAGTGTTAAACCTAAATAAATGTTATTTGGCGTTTGCGTTTAGCATGAATATGATTTGATCATGTTTATTGCAATACGGTTATTCATTTAAAGTCAGAGAATAATTGTTGTTCTGTTTACATGAATAAAACCTTCGATGGTCATACACCCAATGAAAATAGTTTGTTGGATCTCGATCGTAGTGTTACACATATTCATAATATTGATGCCAAAAGATGCAAAGTTGATAATGATAGTGCAACTTATTTGTGGCACTGCCGTTTGGGTCATATCTGTGTAAAGCGCATGAAGAAACTCCATAAAGATGGACTTTTGGAATCACTTGGTTATGAATCATTTGATGCTTGCGAACCGTGCCTTTTGGGCAAGATGACTAAAACTCCGTTCTCCTGAACAATGGAGCGAGCAACTGACTTATTGGAAATAATACATACTGATGTATGCGATCCGATGAGTGTTGGTAACACCCCGGTGTAATGATGCTACAGTAACCCCTGGGGTTAAGTTAATCTTTTTGCTAAACATGTGTCTGATCATTATTATCTCATGTTTCTTTCAACTTCCCCTTTGAATGCAAATTCAAATGCTAAGTGAAATTCAAAATTTCTCAAACATGAAAACAAAAATGTTCATCATGTGCCAAATATTCCACAACTAATATTGGTGGTGAACCAACATTTTTGCAAAGGGTTTAAGTGGCCTCAACTACTTAAAACAGTGACCTAAGCAATAAATTAAATGCCCTTTTTAATTTATAAAATTGGCAACTATTCCAAAAGCCTCCCAACCTTTTTGTGGCAGTGCACTTTAATTCTTTGAAATTGTTTTGGCCAGTGGCATAATTTTGCAAAGTCATTATTGGCTAAAAATAAAATGCAAAAGCTGCTGAAAATAAAAAGAAAAACAAAGAAAAGGAAAAAGGAAAAGCAGAGAGAGAGAAAGCCCCTGCCCCACTTGGGCTTCGGCCCACCCGAGCCAGCTGGCCCAGCAGGCCGGCCCACTCCCCCCTCACCGGTCGCTCCCTCCCCTTCCTGTTCCTCTGCTCCGTGTCGCTACAGGGGTGAGGTCGACCCCGACCACCTCGCCGGCCTCGCTGGGAGAGGATAAGGGCGACGCCTCGGGCTCCCCTCGTCTCCCCTCACCCACTTTCCCTCTCCACTTGCCCCCTCCCTCTCACTCTCGCCCACGCACTCGCCTTCCTCTCCCCCGGTTCCCCATCCACGCCCGAGCGCGGTCGCCGCTGTCCTCGTCGTTGTCGCGGCCACCGGCGGCCCCGCGCCGCTGACCCTGTCAGTGAGCTCCGCCAGGGTCGACTCCTTCGACTGATGGCCTCAGCTGGAGCTCGGAGGCGCTACAGCATCGGATCCCCTTCGTCCCCATCTCCGGCTGCCGTCGATCTTCTTCGTCTCCGGCGCCGCCCCTGCAGCTCCTAAACCGCCACCGAGCCTCCTTGTGCTCCGCGGTGAGCTCTCCTTCCTCCCCGCTCTCTTCTCCTCGCCCCAACGTGCCCGTAGTTGCCGTCTCGTACGTGCCCGAGCCCATCACCACGGGTGCTCATCGCCGACGAGCTTCCGGCGACCAAATGGTCCCGGGCCAGTGCCGGTTACACTCACCGCGCCCCGTAGATCCTCCCCAGCCTCTCCATTTGCTCGCTAGCTCGCCGTAGCCCCGTTTTCCTCGAGCTCCCGTACGCGCCGCCGCTTCCGCTCATCGCCGGCACCGAATCCGGCCAAGCCCGGCCGTGCCACCACCACCAAATGACGCGGCATCGAGTGGCCGTTCGAACGGGCCTAGCCGCGCTCTTCCCAGTGCCCTGTAGTCCTTTCCCAGCGAACCCCGTGGTCGCGCCGCCGTGTTTCGGGTCGCCGGAGTCACTCCGGCGCTGGCCGCCGACGTGGCTAACCTGGGGCCACCCCAGAGCCACTGCCAGTGGGCCTCGCGGGTCCCAGTTGACTGGGTTGACCCAGTTAACTGCTGACCAGGCTGCCCAATGAGACTGACGTGCGGGTCCCACCTCTTAATCCTCTAATTAAAACATTTTAATAATTAAAACTAATTAGTTTAGTTAATTAGACACTGACAGGTGGGCCCAGTAGTTTTACTAACTAAATTTAGATTAGTTTGAGCTCTGTTTAACCCACTGTCTATGACAGGTGGGTCCCCCATGTCAGTTTTGACCAGTCAACCGGACTGTTGACTGCTGACGTCACTCATACATCATGCTGACGTCATATTCCTTTTCTGTTAATTTAAGTAATTCCAGAAAATTGCTTTAATCTTTGAAAATTCATAGAAAATAAACCGTACCTCGGATGAAAATGTTTTCTACATGAAAGTTGCTCAGAAAAATCCAACGAATCCGAATATGCGGTCCGTTCATCTGTCACATGCCTCTAGCATGCTGAACTTGGGAATATTTCCCCTCCGGTCATCTTTCTGACACATGTCCGGAACCGGGAATACATTCCCGGTTGAATTCCCCCTTCACCTTTATCGCGTAGCCATACGTTAGGTCACACCCGGCACATCATATTGCCATGTTTTACTTTGTGATGCCTTGTTTGCTCTATATTTATTGTTTCTTCCCCCTCTTCTCTCTGGTAGACCCCGAGACCGATGCTGCCCCTGTGATCGACTATGTCGACGACGACCCCCTCCTTGCCAGAGCAACCAGGCAAGCCCCCCCTTTGATAATCCCGATATCGCCCATTCCATTCTCTCATGCTTGCATTAGATTTTGCTACTGTTATTGTTTGCTCCTATTCTGATGCATAGCCTCTTTTGTAACCTGTTCATTGTTACCTACCTGCTTATCCTAAACTGCTTAGTATAGGTTGGTTAGTGATCCACCAGTGACCCCCACCTTGTCCTTGTTGCCCCTGCTTCATCATCGAAGACCCGATCAACGGGATCGAAGACCAGGCCCCGACACCGCACATCACTCCCCCTTAGTTGCTCGACACTACTGGGTTACTATCGATTGCCGAGGGTGAGGCCTCATCAGCACTTCTGATGTTAACCCGCTAGTGTAGTTATTCGGTCGTGGTCATCGAGGGTGATTCCGCCTTAACCACTTCCGATACGACTCTGTCGTGCAACCCCTCAAGTGTGAACCTCGAGGGTGGTCCCTCTTACGTTCACCTTGATGATTACATCGAGTGGAATTCACCGGGGGTGATTCCTCGGGGTTTCCCCTTGATGTTTGGACACACGGTTACTATGGTTACTATGACTTTACACTGAACCATGTTACTAAAGACGGGTCGACCCTGAGGGGTACCCGCGCGAGCATAATTGCGAGTGATGTGGAGTCGGGTTGACCTGGAAGGTGCCCGCGAGATAATTACGAGGCGTGGCCGGGCATTCCTAGCCCTTGCCGCAAGTCCTCGAGACAGGGCGACGGGGTCACATATTTCGTGAGTCTCTGCTTGTTACCGCGCGTTCCTAATCCACTACGATTTGGATATTTGATCCGAGGGGCCTCTGGCCTGATAGCACTAACCATCCCGTGGGCATAGTATGGGTGTTCTGCGTCGTATGCATCAGCCGAAGCTTAATAGACGTCATGCGACTGAGCGGCACGCGCCGGGTTGGACTGGTAAGCTCCCGCCTTTTTTTAAGGAGGTAACTAGGTCTGCTCACCGGCCGCCCACGCAACGTGCAGGAGTTCCCGGGGCGATGGCCCATGACCCCTGGGGGCATAGGTTTAGTCCGGCGTGCTTGACCTCTCTATTAAGCCTAGGTCGGGTTGCGGCGTATTGTTTGGCCGAGGCCGGGCATGACCCAGGAAAGTGTGTCCGGCCGGAGTTAATCGAGCGTGGTGGGTAAGTTGGTGCAGCCCTGCAGGGAAGAAAACATCTATCGATAGCCCGTCCTACGGTAACGGACACTTGGAGTTGTATCCCAATCGATACAACTAGAACTGGATACTTGTGATGAGTAATGGACTGTGATGATAACTGGATAGTATGGCTCTGGGATTGCTTTCTCGCAGGGAGTCGAGAAAGGATCTCTGGCCGAGGTTGATAACACTACTACTACTTTAGTTATGCTACTCTACTCCCTCCTGTTGCTGCAAGATGGAGGTTTCCAGAAGATGCTAGTCTTCGATAGGACTAGGCCTTCTCTCTATTCTGGCATTTCTGCAGCCCTGTCCACATATACAGCCTCCCTTTGATAATGTTGCATATGTAGTATAGATCCTTGCTTGCGAGTACTTTGGATGAGTACTCACGGTTGCTTTGCTCCCCCTTTTCCCATTTTCTTCTTCTTTCCGGTTGATGCAACCAGATGTCGGAGCCCAAGAGCCAGATGCCACCGCCGATGCATACTACTACACGGAGGCCGCCGATGACCAGGAGTAGTTAGGAGGCTCCCAGGCAGGAGGCCTTGCCTTTTCGATCGTAGATGCTTTTGTGCTAGCCTTCTTAAGGCAAACTTGTCTAACTTATGTTTGTACTCAGATATTGTTGCTTCCGCTGACTCTTGTGTATTCGAGCTTATGTATTCGAGCCCTCGAGGCTCCTGGCTTGTAATATAAAGCTTGTATTATTTTATTTTGTGTCTAGAGTTGTGTTGTGATATCTTCCCGTGAGTCCTTGATCTTGATCGTACACATTTGCGTGTATGATTAGTGTACGATTGAATCAAGGGCGTCACAGTGTTGAGGCTCGCGGCGCGTATCGTTATTTTCTGAACTTCACAGATGATTTGAGCAGATATGGGTATATCTACTTGATGAAACATAAGTCTGAAACATTTGAAAAGTTCATATAATTTCAGAGTGAAGTGGAAAATCATCGTAACAAGAAAATAAAGTTTTTACGATCTGATCGCGGAGACAAATATTTGAGTTACGAGTTTGGCCTTCAGTTAAAACAATGTGAAATAGTTTCACTACTCACGCCACCTGGAGCACCACAGTGTAATGGTGTGTCCGAACGTCGTTACCGTACTTTATTAGATATGGTGTGATCTATGATGTCTCTTACCGATCTACCACTATCGTTTTGGGGTTATGCATTAGATACAGCTACATTCACGTTAAATAGGGCACCGTCTAAATCTGTTGAGACGACACCGTATGAACTATGGTTTGGCAAGAAACCTAAGCTGTCGTTTCTTAAAGTTTGAGGTTGCAATGCTTATGTGAAAAAGGTTTCAACCTGATAAGCTCAAACCCAAATCGGAGAAGTGCGTCTTCAAAGGATACCCAAAAGAAAATGTTGGGTACACCTTCTATCACAGATCCGAAGGCAAGATATTCGTTGCTGAGAATGGAACCTTTCTAGAGAAGGAGTTTCTCTCGAAAGAAGTGAGTGGGAGGAAAGTAAAACTTGATGAGGTAATTGTACCTTCTCCCGAATTGGAGAATAGCTCATCACAGAAATCAGTTCCAGTGATGCGTACACCAATTAGTGAGGAAGTTAATGATGATGATCATAAACTTCGGATCAAGTTACTACAGAACTTCGTGGATCAACCAGAGCACGATCCGCACCAGAGTGGTACGATAATCATGTACTGGAAGTCATGTTACTAGACCATGATAAACCTACGAACTATGAGGAAGCGATGATGAGCCCAGATTGCGCGAAATAGCTTGAGGCCATGAAATCTGAGAGGAGATCCATGTATGAGAACAAAGTATGGACTTTGATTGACTTGCCCAATGATCGGCGAGCCATTGATATTAAATGGATCTTCAAGAGGAAGACAGACGCTGATAGTAGTGTTACTATCTACAAAGCTAGAATTGTCGCAAAAGGTTTTCGACAAGTTCAAGGTGTTGACTACGATGAGAGTTTCTCACTCGTATCTATGCTTAAGTTTGTCCGAATCATGTTAGCAACTGCCGCATTTTATGAAATCTGGCAAATGGATAAACAAAACTGCATTCCTTAATGGATTTATTAAAGAAGAGTTGTATATGATGCAACCAGAAGGTTTTGTCAATCCTAAAGGTGCTAACAAAATATGCAAGCTCCAGCGATCCATCTATGGACTGGTGCAAGCATCTCGGAGTTGGAATATACGCTTTGATGAGTTGATCAAAGCATATAGTTTTATACAGACTTGCGGTGAAGCCTGTATTTACAAGAAAGTGAGTGGGAGCACTACAGCATTTCTGATAAGTATATGTGAATGACATATTGTTGATCGGAAATAATGTAGAATTATTCTGCAAAGCATAAAGGAGTGTTTGAAAGGAGTTTTTCAAAGAAAGACCTCGGTGAAGCTGCTTACATATTGAGCATCAAGATCTATAGAGATAGATCAAAACGCTTGATAAGTTTTTTCAATGAGTACATACCTTGACAAGATTTTGAAGTAGTTCAAAATGGAACAGTCAAAGCAAGAGTTCTTGCCTGTGTTACAAGGTGTGAAATTGAGTAAGACTCAAAGCCCGACCACGGCAGAAGATAGAAAGAGAATGAAAGTCATTCCCTATGCCTCAACCACAGGTTCTATAAAGTATGCCATGCTATGTACCAGATCTATTGTATACCCTACACTAATTATGGCAAGGGAGTACAATAGTGATCTAGGAGTAGATCACTGGACAGCGATCAAAATTATCCTTAGTGGAATAAGGATATGTTTCTCGATTATGGAGGTGACAAAAGGTTCGTCGTAAAGGGTTATGTCGATACAAGTTTTGGCACTGATCCAGATGACTCTAAGTCTTCATCTGGATACATATTGAAAGTGGGAGCAATTAGCTAAATTAGCTCCGTGCAGAGCATTGTAGACATAGAAATTTGCAAAATACATACGGATCTGAATATGGCAGACCCGTTGACTAAACTTCTCTCACAAGCAAAACATGATCACACCTTAGTACTCTTTGGGTGTTAATCACATAGCGATGTGAACTAGATTATTGACTCTAGTAAACCCTTTGGGTGTTGGTCACATGACGATGTGAACTATGGGTGTTAATCACATGGTGATGTGAACTATTGATGTTAAATCACATGGCGATGTGATCTAGATTATTGACTCTAGTGCAAGTGGGAGACTGAAGAAAATAAGCCCTAGAGGCAATAATAAAGTTATTATTTATTTCCTTATTTCATGATAAATGTTTATTATTCATGCTAGAATTGTATTAACCAGAAACATAATACTTGTGTGAATACATAGACAAACAGAGTGTCACTAGTATGCCTCTACTTGACTAGCTCGTTGATCAAAGATGGTTATGTTTCCTAGCCATAGACATGAGTTGTCATTTGATTAACGGGATCACGTCATTAGGAGAATGATGTGATTGACTTGACCCATTCCGTTAGCTTAGCACTTGATCGTTTAGTATTCTGCTATTGCTTTCTTCATGACTTATACATGTTCCTATGACTATGAGATTATGCAACTCCCGTTTACCGGAGGAACACTTTGTGTGCTACCAAACGACACAACGTAACTGGGTGATTATAAAGGTGCTCTACAGGTGTCTCCGAAGGTACTTGTTGGGTTGGCGTATTTCGAGATTAGGATTTGTCACTCCGATTGTCGGAGAGGTATCTCTGGGCCCACTCAGTAATGCACATCACTATAAGCCTTGCAAGCATTGTCACTAATGAGTTAGTTGCGGGATGATGTATTACGGAACGAGTAAAGAGACTTGCCGGTAACGAGATTGAACTAGGTATTGAGATACCGACGATCAAATCTCGGGCAAGTAATATACCGATGGCAAAGGGAACAACGTATGTTGTTATGCGGTTTGACCGATAAAGATCTTCGTAGAATATGTGGGAGCCAATATGAGCATCCAGGTTCCGCTATTGGTTATTGACCGGAGACGTGTCTCGGTCATGTCTACATTGTTCTCGAACCCGTAGGGTCCGCACGCTTAAAGTTCGATGACGGTTATATTATGAGTTTATGTGTTTTGATGTACCGAAGGTAGTTCGGAGTCCTGGATGAGATCGGGGACATGATGACGAGTCTCGAAATGGTCGAGACATAAAGATCGATATATTGGACGACTATATTCGGACATCGGAAAGGTTCCGAGTGATTCGGGTATTTTTCGGAGTACCGGAGAGTTACGGTAATTCGTCGGGGAGTATATGGGCCTTATTGGGCTTTAGGGGAAAGAGAGAGGAGAGGCTGGGCGCCTCCCCAAGGCCTAGTCCGAATTGGACTAGGGGGAGGGGCTGCGCCCCCTCCTTCCTTCTCTTCTCTCTCCCCTTTCCTTGACTCCTACTCCTACTACTTGGAAGGGGGGAATCCTACTCCCGGTGGAAGCAGGACTCCTCCTAGGGCGCGCCATAGAGAGGGCCGTCCCTCCCCCCTCCCCCACTCCTTTATATACGGGGAGGGGGGCACCCCTTGGGGACACAACAATTGATCATTGATCTTTTAGCCATGTGCGGTGCCCCCCTCCACCATAATCCACCTCGGTCATATCGTAGCGGTGCTTAGGCGAAGCCCTGCGTCGGTAGAACATCATCATCGTCACCACGCCGTCGTGCTGACAGAACTCTCCCTCAAAGCTCGGCTGGATCGGAGTTCGAGGGACGTCATCGAGTTGATCGGTCGGATCGTGAAGACGTACGACTACATCAACCGCGTTGTGCTAACGCTTCCGCTTTCGGTCTACGAGGGTACATGGACACACTCTCCCCACTCCTTGCTATGCATCACCATGATCTTGCGTGTGCGTAGGAAATTTTTTGAAGTTACTACGTTCCCCAACAATACCGACGATTGAATCTCGGGCAAGTAACATACCGATGACAAAGGGAACAACATATATTGTTATGCAGTTTGACCGATAAAGATCTTCTAGAATATTTAGGAGCCAATAAGAGGATCCAGGTTCCGCTATTGGTTATTGACCAGAGACGTGTCTCGGCCATGTCTACATAGTTCTGGAACCCGTAGGGTCCGCACGCTTAACGTTCTGTGACGATTTGTATTATGAGTTATGTGATTTGATGACCGAATTTTGTTCGGAGTCCCAGATGAGATCGGGGACATTACGAGGAGTCTCGAAATGGTCGAGACGTAAAGATCGATATATTGGAAGGCTATATTCAGACATCGGAAAGGTTCTGAGTGGTTCGGGTATTTATCGGAGTACCGCAAAGTTACGGGAATTCGCCGGGGAGTATATGGGCCTTATTGGGATTTGGGGGAGAGAGAGAGGGGCTGCCTAGGGCAGGCCGCGCGCCCCCCAAGGCCTAGTCCGAATTGGACTATGGGGAGGGGCGGCGCCCCCTCCGTCCTTCTCTTCTCTCTTCCCCTTCCTTCTCTCCTACTCCTACTACTTGGAAAGGGGGGAATCCTACTCCCGGTGGGAGTAGGACTCCCCAGGGCACGCCATAGTAGAGGGCCGGCCCTCCCCCTCCTCTACTCCTTTATATACGGGGGAGGGGGGCACCCCATAGACACACAAGTTGATCATTGATCTCTTAGCCGTGTGCGGTGCCCCCCTCCACCATAATCCACCTCGGTCATATCGTAGCGGTGCTTAGGCAAAGCCCTGCATCGGTAACTTCATCATCACTGTCATCACGCCGTCGTGCTGACGAAACTCTCCCTCGAAGCTCTACTGGATCGTGAGTTCGTGGGACGTCACCGAGCTGAACGTGTGCTGACCGCGGAGGTGCCATACGTTCGGTACTAGGATCGGTCGATCGTGAAGACGTACAACTACATCAACCGCGTTGTCATAATGCTTCTGCTTACGGTCTACGAGGGTACGTGGACGATACTCTTCCTTCTTGTTGCTATGCATCACCATGATCTTGCGTGTGCGTAGGAATTTTTTTGAAATTACTATGTTCCCCAACTGTGGCATCCGAGCCAGGTTTATGCGTAGATGTTATATGCACGAGTAGAACACAAGTGAGTTGTGGGCGATACTAGTCATACTGCTTACCAGCATGTCATACTTTGGTTCGGCGGTATTGTTGGATGAAGCGGCCCGGACTGACATTATGCGTACACTTACGCGAGACTGGTTCTACCGACGTGCTTTGCACACAGGTGGCTAGCGGGTGTCAGTTTCTCCAACTTTAGTTGAATCGAGTGTGTCTACGCCCGGTCCTTGTTAAGGTTAAAACAACACATACTTGACGAAATATCATTGTGGTTTTGATGCGTAGGTAAGAACGGTTCTTGCTCAGCCCATAGCAGCCATGTAAAACTTGCAACAACAAAGTAGAAGTCGTCTAACTTGTTTTTGCATGGCATGTTGTGATGTGATATGGTCAAGGCATGATGCTAAATTTTATTGTATGAGATGATCTTGTTTTGTAACGGAGTTATCGGCAACTGGCAGGAGCCATATGGTTGTCGCTTTATTGTATGCAATGCAATCGCCCTGTAATTGTTTTTACTTTATCACTAAGCGCTAGCGATAGTCGTAGAAACAATAGTTGGCGAGACGACAACGATGCTACGATGGAGATCAAGGTGTCGCGCTGGTGACGATGGTGATCATGACGGTGCTTTGGAGATGGAGATCAAAGGCACAAGATGATGATGGCCATATCATATCACTTATATTGATTGCATGTGATGTTTATCCTTTATGCATCTTATTTTGTTTAGTTCGGCGGTAGCATTATAAGATGATCTCTCACTAAATTTCAAGGTATAAGTGTTCTCCCTGAGTATGCACCGTTGCGACAGTTCGTCGTGCCGAGACACCACATGATGATCGGGTGTGATAAGCTCTACGTTCACATACAATGGGTGCAGGCCAGTTTTGCACACGCGGAATACTCGGGTTAAACTTGACGAGCCTAGCATATGCCGATATGGCCTCGGAACACTGAGACCGAAAGGTCGAGCGTGAATCATATAGTAGATATGATCAACATAGTGATGTTCACCATTGAAAACTACTCCATCTCACATGATGATCGGACATGGTTTAGTTGATTTGGATCACGTGATCACTTAGATGATTAGAGGGATGTCTATCTAAGTGGGGGTTCTTAAGTAATATGATTAATTGAACTTTAATTTATCATGAACTTAGTCCTGGTAGTATTAGCATATCTATGTTGTAGATCAATAGCTCATGATGTAGCTCCCTGTTTATTTTTATATGTTCCTAGAGAAATATAAGTTGAAAGATGATAGTAGCAATGATGCGGACTTGGTCCGTGATCTGAGGATTTGCCTCATTGCTACACAGAAGTGTTATGTCCTTGATGCACCGCTAGGTGACAGAACTATTGCAGGAGCAATACAGACGTTATGAACGTTTTGACAAAAGCTCGGTATGATGACTACTTGATAGTTTAGTGCACCATGCTTTATGGCTTAGAACCGGGACTTCAAAAATGTTTTGAACGCCACAGAGCATATAAGATGTTCCAAGAGTTGAAATTGATATTTCATACTCATGCCCGTATCAAGAGGTATGAGACCTCTGACAGTACTTTGCCTACAAGATGGAGGAGAATAGCTCAACCAGTGAGCATGTACTCAGATTGTCTGGGTAATACAATTGCTTGAATCAAGTGGGAGTTAATCTTCCAGATAAGATAGTAATTGACAAAGTTCTCTAGTCACTATCACCAAGTTACTAGAACATTGTGATGAACTATAATATGCAAGGGATGACGAAAGTAATTCCCGAGCTCTTTGCGATGCTGAAATCGACGAAGGTAGAAATCAAGAAAGAGCATCAAGTGTTGATGGTTAACAAAACCACTAGTTTCAAGAAAAGGGCAAAGGGATAGAAGGGGAACTTCAAGAAGAACGGCAAGCAAGTTGCTGCTCAAGTGAAGAAGCCCAAGTCTGGACCTAAGCCTGAGACTAAGTGCGTCTACTGCAAAGGGACTGGTCACTGGAAGCGGAACTACCCCAAGTATTTGGCGGATAAGAAGGATGGCAAAGTGAACAAAGGTATATTTGATATACATGTTATTGATGTGTACTTTACTAGTGTTTATAGCAACCCCTCGGTATTTGATATCGGTTCAGTTGCTAAAAGTAGTAACTCGAAACGGGAGTTGCAGGATGAACAGAAACTAGTTAAGGGTGAAGTGACGATGTGTGTTGGAAGTAGTTCCAAGATTGATATGATCACCATCGCACACTCCCTCTATCTTTGGGATTAGTGTTGAACCTAAATAAATGTTATTTGGTGCTTGCGTTCAGCATGAATATGATTAGATCATGTTTACTGCAAATACGGTTATTCATTTAAGTTAGAGAATAATTGTTGTTCTGTTTATTTGAATAAAACCTTCTATGGTCATACACCCAATGTGAATGGTTTATTGAATCTCGATCGTGTGATACACATATTCATAATATGGATGCCAAAAGATGCAAAGTTAATAATGATAGTGCAACATATTTGTGGCACTGCCGTTTAGGTCATATTGGTGTAAAGCGCATGAAGAAACTCCATGCTGATGGATTTTTGGAATCACTTGATTAATGAATCATTTTGATGCTTGCGAACCATGCCTCATGGGCAAGATGACTAGAACACCGTTCTTCGGAACAATGGAGCAAGCTACTAACTTATTGGAAATAATACATACTGATGTATGCAGTCCAATGAGTGTTAAGGCTCACGGCAAGTATCATTATTTTCTGACCTTCACAGATGATTTGAGCAGATATGGGTATATCTACTTGATGAAACACAAGTCTGAAACATTTCGAAAGTTCAAAGAATTTCAGAGTGAAGTGGAGAATCATCGTAACAAGAAAATATAAGTTTCTACGATATGATCGCAGAGGTAAAATATTTGAGTTACGAGTTTGGCCTTCAGTTAAAACAATGTGAAATAGTTTCACTACTCACGCCACCTGGAACACCACAGTGTAATGGTGTGTCCGAACGTCGTAACCGTACTTTATTAGATATGGTGCGATCTATGATGTCTCTTACCGATCTACCACTATCGTTTTGGGGTTATGCATTAGAGACAGCTACATTCACGTTAAATAGGGCACCATCTAAATCCGTGGAGATGACACCGTATGAACTGTGGTTTGGCGAGAAACCTAAGCTGTCGTTTCTTAAAGTTTGGGACTGCGATGCTTATGTGAAAAAGTTTCAACATGATAAGCTCGAACCCAAATCGGAGAAGTAAATCTTCATAGGATACCCACAAAGAAACTATTGGGTACACCTTCTATCACAGATCTGAAGGCAAGATCTTTGTTGCTAAGAATGGATCCTTTCTAGAGAAGGAGTTTCTCTCGAAAGAAGTGAGTGGGAGGAAAGTAGAACTTGATGAGGTAATTGTACCTTTTGCCGAATTGGAAAATAGTTCATCACAGAAATCAGTTCCAGTGATGCCTACACCAATTAGTGAGGAAGATTAATGATGATGATCATGAAACTTCAGATCAACTTACTACCGAACCTCGTAGGTCAACCAGAGTACGGTCCGCAGCAGAGTGGTACGGTAATCCTGTTCTGGAGGTCATGTTACTTGACCATGACGAACCTACGAACTACGAGGAAGCGATGATGAGCCCAGATTCCGCAAAATGGTGTAAGGCCATGAAATCTGAGATGGGATCCATGTATGAGAACAAAGTATGGACTTTGGTTGACTTGCCCGATGATCGGCAAGCCATTGAGAATAAATGGATCTTCAAGAGGAAGACGGACGCTCATAGTAGTGTTACTATCTACAAAGCTCGAATTGTCGCAAAAAGGTTTTCGACAAGTTCAAGGTGTTGACTACGATGAGATTTTCTCACTCGTAGCGATGCTTAAATCTGTCCGAATCATGTTAGCAATTGCCACATTTGATGAAATCTGGCAAATGGATGTCAAAACTGCATTCCTTAATGGATTTCTTAAAGAAGAGTTGTATATGATACAACAAGAAGGTTTTGTCAATCCTAAAGGTCCTAACAAAGTGTGCAAGCTCCAGCGATCCATCTATGGACTGGTGCAAGCATCTCGGAGTTGGAATATACACTTTGATGAGTTGATCAAAGCATACAGTTTTATACAAACTTGCGGTGAAGCCTGTATTTACAAGAAAGGGAGTGGGAGCACTACAACCTTTTCTGATAAGTATATGTGAGTGACATATTGTGGATCGGTGAAGCTGCTTACACATTGAGTATATGTTGATCCGTGACATATTGATGTATAATTTTCTGGAAAGCATAAAGGAGTGTTTGAAAGGATTTTTTCAACGAAAGACCTCGGTGAAGCTGCTTACACATTGAGCATCAAGATCTATAGAGATAGATCAAGAACGCTTGATAAGTTTTTTCAATGAGTACATACCTTGACAAGTTTTTGAAGTAGTTCAAAATGGAACAGTCAAAGAAAGAGTTCTTGCCTGTGTTGCAAGGTGTGAAGTTGAGTAAGACTCAAACCCGACCACGGCAGAAGATAGAGAGAGAATGAAAGTCATTCCCTAAGCCTCAGCCATAGGTTCTATAAAGTATGCCATGCTGTGTACCAGACTATTGTATACCCTGCCCTGAGTTTGGCATGGGAGTACAATAGTGATCTAGGAGTAGATCACTGGACATTGGTCAAAATTATCCTTAGTGGAATAAGGATATGTTTCTCGGTTATGGAGGTGATAAAAAGTTCATCATAAAGGGTTACGCCGATGCAAGTTTTGGCACTGATCCGGATGACTCTAAATCTCAATCTGGATACATATTGAAAGTGGGAGAAATTAGCTAGAGTAGCTCCGTGCAGAGCATTGTTGACATAGAAATGTGCAAAATACATACAGATCTGAATTTGGCAGACCCGTTGACTAAACTTCTCTCACAAGCAAAACATGATCACACCTTTGTACTCTTTGGGTGTTAATCACATGGTGATGTGAACTAGATTGCTGACTCTAGTAAATCCTTTGAGTGTTGGTCACATGACGATGTGAACTATGGGTGTTAATCACATGGTGATGTGAACTATTGGTGTTAAATCACATGGCGATGTGAACTAGATTATTGACTCTAGTGCAAGTGGGAGACTGAAGGAAATATGCCCTAGAGGCAATAATAAAGTTATTATTTATTTCCTTATTTCATGATAAATGTTTATTATTCATGCTAGAATTGTATTAACCGGAAACTTAGTACATGTGTGAATACATAGACAAGCAGAGTGTCACTAGTATGCCTCTACTTGACTAGCTCGTTGAATCAAAGATGGTTACGTTTCCTAGCCATAGACATGAGTTGTCATTTGATTAACGGGATCACATCATTAGAGAATGATGTGATTGACTTAACCCATTCTGTTAGCTTAGCCCTTGATCGTTTAGTATGTTGCTATTGCTTTCTTCATGACTTATACATGTTCCTATGACTATGAGATTATGCAACTCCCAAATACCGGAGGAACACTTTGTGTGCTACCAAACGTCACAACGTAACTGGGTGATTATAAAGGTGCTCTACAGGTGTCTCCGATGGTACTTGTTGAGTTGGCATAGATCGAGATTAGGATTTGTCACTCCGATTGTCGGAGAGGTATCTCTGGGCCCTCTCAGTAATGCACAATAAGCCTTGCAAGCAATGTGACTAAAGAGTTAGTTGCGGGACGATGCATTACGGAACGAGTAAAGAGACTTGCCGGTAACGAGATTGAACTAAGTATTGAGATACCTGATACGTCTCCAACGTATCTATAATTTATGAAGTATTCATGCTATTATATTATCTGTTTTGGATGTTTATGGGCTTTACTAAACACTTTTATATTATTTTTGGGACTAACCTATTAACCGGAGGCCTAGCCCAAATTGCTGTTTTCTTGCCTATATCAGTGTTTCGAAGAAAGGAATATCAAACGGAGTCCAAACGGAATGAAACCTTTGGGAGAGTTATTTTTGGAACGGAAGCAATCCAGGAGACTTGGAGTAGATGTCAGGGAAGCTTCGAGGAAGCCACGAGGCAGGGAGGCGTGCCCTACCCCACTGGGCGCGCCCCCACCCTCGTGGGCCCCTTGTGGCTCCCCTGACCGACTTCTTTTGCCTATATATATCCATATACCCTAAAAACATCGGGGAACATAATAGATCGGGAGTTCCGCCACCGCAAGCCTCTGTAGCCACCAAAAACCAATCGGGACCCTGTTCCGGCAACCTGCCGGAGGGGGGATCCCTCACCGGTGGCCATCTTCATCATCCTGGCGCTCTCCATGACGAGGAGGGAGTAGTTTACTTTTGGGGCTGAGGGTATGTACCAGTAGCTATGTGTTTGATCTCTCTCTCTCTCGTGTTCTTGAGGTGGCACGATCTTGATGTATCGCGAGCTTTGCTATTATAGTTGGATCTTATGATGTTTCTCCACCTCTACTCTCTTGTAATGGATTGAGTTTTCCCTTTGAAGTGATCTTATTGGATTGAGTCCTTAAGGATTTGAGAACACTTGATGTATGTCTTGCATGTGCTTATCTGTGGTGACAATGGGATATCACGTGATCTACTTGATGTATGTTTTGGTGATCAACTTGCGGGTTCCATGACCTCGTGAACTTATGCATAGGGGTTGCAAACGTTTTCGTCTTGACTCTCCGGTAGAAACTTTGGGGCACTCTTTGAAGTACTTTGTGTTGGTTTGAATAGATGAATCTGAGATTGTGTGATGCATATCGTATAATCATACCCGTGGATACTTCTGGTGACATTGGAGTATCTAGGTGACATTAGGGTTTTGGTTGATTTGTGTCTTAAAGTGTTATTCTAGTACGAACTCTATGATAGATCGAACGGAAAGAATAGCTTCGTGTTATTTTACTATGGACTCTTGAATAGATCGATCAGAAAGAATAACTTTGAGGTGGTTTCGTACCCTACCATAATCTTTTCGTTTGTTCTCCTCTATTAGTGACTTTGGAGTGACTCTTTGTTGCATGTTGAGGGATAGTTATATGATCCAATTATGTTACTATTGTTGAGAGAACTTGCACTAGTGAAAGTATGAACCCTAGGCCTTGTTTCCTAGCATTGCAATACCGTTTGTGCTCACTTTTATCATTAGTTACCTTGTTGTTTTTATATTTTCAGATTACAAAAACCCATATCTACCATCCATATTGCACTCGTATCACCATCTCTTCGCCGAACTAGTGCACCTATACAACTTACCATTGTATTGGGTGTGTTGGGTGTGTTGGGGACACAAGAGACTCTTTGGTATTTGGTTGCAGGGTTGCTTGAGAGATACCACCTCCCACAGATTGATAAACCTTAGGTCATCCACTTGAGGGAAATTTGCTACTATCCTACAAACCTCTGCAATTGGAGGCCCAACAACGTCTACAAGAAGAAGGTTGTGTAGTAGACATCAAGCAGTTTCTGGCGCCGTTGCCGGGGAGGTGAGTGCTTGAAGGTATATCTTTAGATCTTGCAATCGAATCTTTTAGTTTCTTGTTTTATCACTAGTTTAGTTTATAAAAGAAAACTACAAAATAATGGAATTAAGGGTGCCTCATACGCTTCATCTTTTTAATGTCTTTCGTGAAAATGATGGGATGGAAAATTGTGCTCGAGTACTAGAAGAAGAATTACATAAAATGCTTGGCATAAAATATGTGAATGATGAGCATGATTGCAATGTTGTTAGTATGAATTCTTTGAATACCCATGATGCTAATGATATGCAAAGCCACAAGCTTGGGGATGATATGTTTGATGAAGATGATATGTTTAGTCCCCCAAGTTTTGATGAGCAAATTTATTATGATGAAAGCATGCCTCCTATTTATGATTATTATATTGATGAAAGTGGATTTGGCGAGGTCATGACTTTATTTAGTGATGAATCCACTATTTCGGAGGAGATTCCAATTGATTATGAGAATAAAGTTGCTATCTATGATGATTATTGTGATGACATGTATGCTATAAAGAATAATTATAACCATGAAACTTGTCATCATGATTTTAGTTTCCAATTGGATTATGCCTCACATGATAGTTATTTTGTTGAGTTTGCTCCCACTACTATTGATGAGAATAGATTTGCTTATGTGGAGAGTAGTAAAATTTCTATGCATGTAGATCATGAAAAGAATGCTTTATGTGCTGGTTATATGGTTGAATTAATTCATGATGCTACTGAAAATTATTATGAGATAGGATCATATGCTTCTACATATTGCAATAATATCATGTTTCCTCTGTATGTGTTGAAAATCTTGAAGCTATGCTTGTTTTTCCTTCCTATGCTAGATGATTCTTGCTCCAATAAGTTGTTTGCTCACAAAATCCCTATGCATAGTAAGTGGGTTAGACTTAAATGTGCTAGTCGTATTCTTCATGATGCTCTCTTTATGTTTCAATTCTTATCTTTTATGTGAGCATCATTGAAATCATAATGCCTAGCTAGGGGCGTTAAACGTTAGCGCTTGTTGGGAGGCAAACCAATTTTTATTTTTTTCCTTTGATTTTTGCTCCTGTTTAGTAATAAATAAATCATCTAGCCTCTGGTTAGATGTGGTTTTCTGTTTTAATTAGTGTTTGTGCCAAGTAAGACCTATAGGATCTTCTTGGATGATAATTATTTGATCTTGCTGAAAAAGACAGAAACTTTCTGCTCACGAAAACAATTGTTAAAAATCAAAATAAAGTGATAAAATACTGATTCCAATTGCAGTAGATCAATAAAGAAATTATCTATGCCTTCATATTTTGGTAGAATTTTTGATTTACAGATAGTTTGCGTTAGATACAGATTACTACAGACTGTTCTGTTTTTGACAGATTCTGTTTTTCGTGTGTTGTTTGCTTATTTTGATGAATCTATGGCTAGTATCGGAGGGTATGAACCATAGAGAAGTTGTAATACAGTAGTTTTAACACCAATATAAATAAAGAATGAGTTCATTACAGTACCTTTAAGTGGTGGTTTGTTTTCTTTCACTAACGGAGCTTACGAGTTTTCTGTTAAGTTTTGTGTTGTGAAGTTTTCAAGTTTTGGGTAAAGATTCGATGGACTATGGAATAAGGAGTGGCAAGAGCCTAAGCTTGGGGATGCCCAAGGCACCCCAAGGTAATATTCACGGACAACCAAGAGCCTAAGCTTGGGGATGCCCCGGATGGCATCCCCTCTTTCGTCTTCGTTCATCAGTAACTTTACTTGGAGCTATATTTTTATTCACCACATGATATGTGTTTTGCTTGGAGCGTCATTTTATTTTGTTAGTATTTTCTTGCTGTTATTGAGAATAATGTTTTGCATCCCTATTTTCAATAAAAATGTCAAGGATAGCCTTTACCATGCTTATTTTGCAAGTATACATGTTGCTGTTTCAAAACAGAAAGTTTATCGTTGTTGCAAAAATTCCCTAGAAAAGCCAGAATATGATAAAATGTTAAAACTTTTTGCATACTGAGCTCTAATAAATTTTCTACAGTGTGGTAGAATTTCATAATGTTTGGAGTTAGGGAAGTATTGATACTCTTGCATTCTTTACATACTGTACTGTTTTGGCAGATTGCTGTTATGTTTGCATTGTTTGCATATGTTTGCTTGTTTAATGATTCTATTTGACGATATGAGTATTAAATATGCAGAGAAATTTAGTATGCAATGTTGAATAATAATTTTAGTGAATTGTTACAGTAGAGAATGATAAGGTTTTTGCATTGGTTTATACTAACTTATCTCACGAGTTCTTGTTGAGTTTTGTGTGGATGAAGTTTTTGAGATTTAGGGAAACCGTGATATGAGAGGAATTAAGGAGACACAAAAGCTTAAGCTTGGGGATGCCCAAGGCACCCCAAGATAATATTTCAAGAAGTCTCAAGCATCTAAGCTTGGGGATGCCCCGGTAGGCATCCCACCTATCTTCTTCAATAATTATCGGTTAGTATCGATTGAGCCTAAGTTTTTGCTTCTTCACATGATGAGTGCTATCCTTGAAATGTCGTTTTATTTTGTTTTGCTCGCTGTTTGAATAATATCCCAAGATCTGAAATTCTTAAATGAGATAGAGTCTTCACAAAGCTACATAATTATTTAACTACTCATTGATCTTCACTTATATCTTTTTGGAGTAGTTTGTCATTTACTCGTGTGCTTCACTTATATCCTATGAGTAAATGGTTGAATGATTTGAATGTCATAAATCTGAAATTATATATGTTTTATATGCTTATCCCATGGGGAGTAATGACTTCACATATAAGAAGTAGAGGTGGTAAATTTATTGAAGGTTAGCAAACATTGTATTGGTCACTTGAGAAATTCATGAAAGAATATTGAGGGAAGAGAGATTTCACATATAAATATACTATCTTGGACATCTTTTGTAATTGTGAGCACTCATTAAAATATGACATGCTAAAAGGCTGAAGTTGGACAAGGAAGACAACATAATGAGTTATGCTTGGGTATATTTGTATAGAAGTTATATTGTTATGGATCCTCTAACATGTGGTGCTTGCTATTTAGAATCCTTTGCTAGCCAAAATATTTGTACTAAGCGGGAATACTGCTTGTGCATCCAAATTCCTTGAACCAAGTTTCTTCCATGAGTGTCCACCATATCTACCTATATGTGGTATTTACCTGCCGTTCCAAGTAAATTTGCATGTGCCAAACTCTAAACCTTCAAATAATAATCTGTTTTGTATGCCCGAATCGCTCATGTAGCGACTAGGGGCTGTCAGTATCTTCCATGCTAGGTGGGTTATTCTCACGATGAGTGGACTCTGCTCATCGTTCACGAGAAAATGGCTAGTAACTGGGATGCCCAGTCCTATGATCAAAAGATCAAAAACAAATTCGCAAATAATTTAAACAAACTCCCCCAGGATTGTTGATAGTTGGACGGCACCCGTTGTTTCGGACAAGCCGTGCAGTGTGATTGTTGGTGGAGGGGGAGTAAAATCTTTACCTTTCTATTTGGGAACTGCCTATAATGTATCTAGTATGGAAGATATTGGGAACTCTTGGTCGTTATGTTGACAATGAAAGCATACCTCTCAAAATTATTTTCATCTCTGTTTTAGCTTCGAGCTCTGGCACCTCTGCAAATCCCTGCTTCCCTCTGCGAAGGGCCTATCTTTTACTTTTATGCAAGAGTCAGTAGTATTCCTTCTTATTCCAACCTACTTTTTAGTTGGCAAGCATCATGTGGTGGAGAAAGATCTAAGCATATATGGCCATTCAAATATATTTGATCATGAATTATTATTGTTGACAATTATCTATATGATAAATAAGTTGGGAGGCGAAACATTAAGCCCCTATCTTTCTCTGTGTTCGATGGATGCTATTTGTTCTAAAAATATGCGTTGAGTGGTAGCAATCATGGAAGACTATATGATAGTTGAGTATGTGGGATTTGCTAAATCAAAGCTCTTACATAGACCCTTCCTGAAAATAAGATGAATTGCAATTGTTTGATGACTGAGAACTGTTTGTTAGTTTTCAAGAAAGTTTATGATATATACTTTAACATGTGAATAGCTTGTTACTTGATCATGAGAAGCTTTATGATATGAGCTACTGTTATGACATATAATGATGCTAGAAAAGGTGATTGAAATTATCATTGATCAAATTTGTGCACCTGCTAGCATTCACACTTCATAAATTATTTCTTTTATCATTTACCTACTCGAGAACGAGCAGGAATTAAGCTTGGGGATGCTGATACGTCTCCAACGTATCTATAATTTATGAAGTTTTCATGCTATTATATTATCTATTTTGGATATTTATGGGCTATACTAAACACTTTTATATTATTTTTGGGACTAACCTATTAACCGGAGGCCCAGCCCAAATTGCTGTTTTCTTGCCTATTTCAGTGTTTCGAAGAAAAGGAATATCAAACGGAGTCCAAATGGAATGAAACCTTCGGGAGAGTTATTTTTGGAACGGAAGCAATCCAAGAGACTTGGAGTAGACAGCAGGGAAGCTTCGAGGAAGCCACGAGGCAGGGAGGCGCGCCCTACCCCCCTGGGCGCGCCCCCCACCCTCATGGGCCCCTCGTGGCTCTCCTGACCGACTTCTTTCGCCTATATATATCCATATACCCTAAAAACATCGGGGAACAGAATAGATCGGGAGTTCCGCCGCCGCAAGCTTCTGTAGCCACCAAAAACCAATCGGGGCCCTGTTCCGGCACCCTGTCGGAGGGGGGATCCCTCACCGGTGGCCATCTTCATCATCCCGGCGCTCTCCATGACGAGGAGGGAGTAGTTCACCCTCGGGGCTGAGGGTATGTACCAGTAGCTATGTGTTTGATCTCTCTCTCTCTCGTGTTCTTGAGGTGGCACGATCTTGATGTATCGTGAGCTTTGCTATTATAGTTGGATCTTATGATGTTTCTCCCCCTCTAATCTCTTGTAATGGATTGAGTTTTCCCTTTGAAGTGATCTTATCGGATTGAGTCTTTAAGGATTTGAGAACACTTGATGTATGTCTTGCATGTGCTTATCTGTGGTGACAATGGGATATCACGTGATCTACTTGATGTATGTTTTGGTGATCAACTTGCGGGTTCCGTGACCTCATGAACTTATGCATAGGGGTTGGCACACGTTTTCGTCTTGACTCTCCGATAGAAACTTTGGGGCACTCTTTGAAGTACTTTGTGTTGGTTTGAATAGATGAATCTGAGATTGTGTGATGCATATCGTATAATCATACCCGTGGATACTTGTGGTGACATTGGAGTATCTAGGTGACATTAGGGTTTTGGTTGATTTGTGTCTTAAGGTGTTATTCTAGTACGAACTCTATGATAGATCGAACGGAAAGAATAGCTTCGTGTTATTTTACTACGGACTCTTGAATAGATCGATCAGAAAGAATAACTTTGAGGTGGTTTCGTACCCTACCATAATCTCTTCGTTTGTTCTCCTCTATTAGTGACTTTGGAGTGACTCTTTGTTGCATGTTGAGGGATAGTTATATGATCCAATTATGTTATTATTGTTGAGAGAACTTGCACTAGTGAAAGTATGAACCCTAGGCCTTGTTTCCTAGCATTGCAATACCGTTTGTGCTCACTTTTATCATTAGTTACCTTGCTGTTTTTATATTTTCATATTACAAAAACCCATATCTACCATCCATATTGCACTCGTATCACCATCTCTTCACCGAACTAGTGCACCTATACAACTTACCATTGTATTGGGTGTGTTGGGGACATAAGAGACTCTTTGTTATTTGGTTGCAGGGTTGCTTGAGAGAGACCATCTTCATCCTACGCCTCCCACAGATTGATAAACCTTAGGTCATCCACTTTAGGGAAATTTGCTACTGTCCTACAAACCTCTGCACTTAGAGGCCCAACAACGTCTACAAGAAGAAGGTTGTGTAGTAGAAATCAATACCGACGATCGAATCTCGGGCAAGTAACATACCGATGACAAAGGGAACAACGTATGTTGTTATGCGGTTTGACCGATAAAGATCTTCTAGAATATGTAGGAGCCAACATGAGCATCCAGGTTCCGCTATTGGTTATTGACCGGAGGCGTGTCTCGGTCATGTCTACATAGTTCTCGAACCCGTAGGGTCCGCACGCTTCACGTTCTGTGACGATTTGTATTATAAGTTATGTGATTTGATGACCGAAGTTTTTACGGAGTCCCGGATGAGATCGGGGACATGACAAGGAGTCTCGAAATGCTCGATACGTAAAGATCGATATATTGGAAGGCTATATTCGGACATCGGAAAGGTTCTGAGTGGTTCGGGTATTTATCGGAGTACCAGAGAGTTACGGGAATTCGCCGGGGAGTATATGGGCCTTATTGGGCTTTAGGGGAGAGAGATAGGGGCTTCCTAGGGCAGGCCGCGCGCCCCCCAAGGCCTAGTCCGAATTGGACTAGGCGGAGGTGCGGCGCCCCCTCCTTCCTTCTCTTCTCTCTTCCCCTTCCTTCTCTCCTACTCCTACTACTTGGAAAGGGGGGAATCCTACTCCCGGCGGGAGTAGGACTCCCCAGGGCGCGCCATAGTAGAGGGCCGGCCCTCCCCCTCCTCCACTCCTTTATATACGGGGGAGGGGGCACCCCATAGACACACAAGTTGGTCACTGATCTCTTAGCCGTGTGCGGTGCCCCCCTCCACCATAATCCACCTCGGTCATATCGTAGCGGTGCTTAGGCAAAGCCCTACATCGGTAACTTCATCATCACTGTCATCACGCCGTCGTGCTGACGAAACTCTCCCTCGAAGCTCTACTGGATCGTGAGTTCGTGCGACGTCACCGAGCAGAAAGTGTGTTGATCGCGGAGGTGCCGTACGTTCGGTACTAGGATCGGTCGATCGTGAAGACGTACGACTACATCAACCGCGTTGTCATAACGCTTCTGCTTATGGTCTACGAGGGTACATGGACGATACTCTTCCCTCTCGTTGCTATGCATCACCATGATCTTGCGTGTGCGTAGGAATTTTTTTGAAATTACTATGTTCCCCAACATTGATTATGACTCATTTGATACTTGCTAGCCATGCCTCATGGGCAAGATGAAAAAAAAACTCCGTTCTCCGGAACAATGGAGCGAGCTAATGACTTATTGGAAATAATACATACTGATGTATGCGGTCCGATGATTATTCAGGCACGCAGCGGGTATCGTTATTTTCTGACCTTCACAGATGATTTGAGTAGGTATGGGTATATCTATTTGATGAAACACAAGTCTGAAACATTTGAAAAGTTCAAAGAATTTCAGAGTGAAGTGGAGAATCATCGTAACAAGAAAATAAAGTTTCTACGATCTGATCGCGGAGGCGAATATTTGAGTTAAGAGTTTGGCCTTCATTTAAAACAATGTGGAATTGTTTCACAACTCACGCCGCTTGGAACACCACAGCGTAATGGTGTGTCCGAACATCGTAACCGTACTTTATTGGATATGGTGCGTTCTAAGATGTCTCTTACCGATTTACCACTATCGTTTTGGGGTTCTGCATTAGAGACAGCTGAATTCACGTTAAATAGGGCACCGTCTAAATCCGTTGAGACGACACCGTATGAACTGTGGTTTGGCAAGAAACCTAAGTTGTCGTTTCTTAAAGTTTGGGGTTGCGACACTTATGTCAAAAGGCTTCGACCTGATAAGCTCGAAACCAAATCGGAGAAGTGCGTCTTCATAGGATACCCTAAGGAAACAATTGGGTACACCTTCTACCACAGATCCGAAGGCAAGATCTTTGTTGCCAAGAATGGATCCTTTCTAGAGAAGGAGTTTGTCTCGAAAGAAGTGAGTTGGACGAAAGTAGAACTTGATGAGGTAATTGTACCTTCTCTCGAATTAGAAAGTAGCACATCATAGAAAACCGTTCCCGTGATGCCTACACCAACTAGAGAGGAAGTTAATGATGATGATCATGAAAATTTAGATCAAGTTACTATTGGACCTCGTAGGTCAAACAGAGCATGTTCCGCACCAGAGTGGTACGGTAATCTGGTCCTGGAAGTCATGTTACTAGACCATGGCGAACCTATGAACTATGAAGAAGCTATGATGAGCCCAGATTCCGATAAATGGCTTGAGGCCATGAAATCTAAGATAGGATCCATGTATGATAACAAAGTATGGACTTTTGTGGACTTGCCCGATGATCGGCAAGCCATTGAGAATAAATGGATCTTCAAGAAGAAGACAGACGCTGATGGTAATGTCACCATCTATAAAGCTTGACTTGTCGCAAAAGGTTTTCGACAATTTCAAGGGGTTGACTATGATGAGACCTTCTCACTCGTAGCGATGCTTAAGTCAGTCTGGATCATGTTAGCAATTGCCATATTTTATAACTATGAAATCTGGCAAATGGACGTCAAAACTGCATTCCTTAATGGATTTCTTAAAGACGAGTTGTATATGATGCAACCGGAAGGTTTTGTCGATCCTAAAGGTGCTAACAAAGTGTGCAAGCTCCAGCGATCCATCTATGGACTGGTGCAAGCATCTCGGAGTTGGAATATACGCTTTGATGAGGTGATCAAAGCATATGGTTTTATACAGACTTACAGTGAAGCCTGTATTTACAAGAAAGTGAGTGGGAGCTCTGTAGCATTTCTAATATTATATGTGGATGACATATTGCTAATTGAAAATGATATAGAATTTCTGGATAGCATAAAAGGATACTTGAATAAGACTTTTTCAATGAAATACCTCGGTGAAGCTGCTTATATATTGGGCATCAAGATCTATAGAGATAGATCGAGATGCTTAATAGGACTTTCACAAAGCACATACCTTGATAAAGTTTTGAAGAAGTTCAAAATGGATCTGTCAAAGAAAGGGTTCTTGCCTGTGTTACAAGGTGTGAAGTTGAGTCAGACTCAAAGCCCGACCACTGTAGAAGATAGAGAGAAAATGTAAGTCATTCCCTATGCCTCAGCCATAGGTTCTATCATATATGCTATGCTGTGTACCAGACCTGATGTGTGCCTTGACATAAGTCTGACAGGGAGGTACCAAAGTAATCCAGGAGTGGATCACTGGACATCAGTCAAGAACATCCTAAAGTACCTGAAAAGGACCAAGGATATGTTTCTCGTTTATGGAGGTGACGAAGAGCTCATCGTAAATGGTTACGTCGATGCTAGCTTCGACACTGATCCGGATGACTCTAAGTCACAAACCGGATACGTATTTATATTGAATGGTGGAGCTGTCAGTTGGTGCAGTTCCAAGCAGAGCGTCGTGGCGGGATCTACGTGTGAAGCGGAGTACATAGCTGCTTCGGAAGCAGCGCATGAAGGAGTCTGGATGAAGGAGTTCATATATGATCTGGGTGTAATACCCAGTGCATCGGGTCCAATGAAAATCTTTTGTGACAACACTGGAGCAATTGCCTTGGCGAAGGAATTCAGGTTTCACAAGAGAACCAAACACATCAAGATACGCTTCAACTCCATTCGTGAAAAGGTCAAGGATGGAGATATAGAGATTTCCAAAATACATACGGATCTAAATGTAGCAGACCCGTTGACTAAGCCTCTTCCGCGAGCAAAACATGATCAGCACCAAGACTCCATGGGTGTTAGATTCATTATAATGTAATCTAGATTATTGACTCTAGTGAAAGTGGGAGACTGAAGGAAATATGCCCTAGAGGCAATAATAAAATTGTTATTTTATATTTCCTTATTCATGATAAAGGTTTATTATTCATCCTAGAATTGTATTGATCGGAAACTTAAATACATGTGTGAATACATAAACAAATACCGTGTCCCTAGTAAGCCTCTACTAGACTAGCTCGTTGATCAAAGATGGTTAAGGTTTCCTAACCATAGACATGTGTTGTCATTTGATAACGGGATCACATCATTAGGAGAATGATGTGATGGACAAGACCCATCCGTTAGCTTAGCATATGACCGTTCAGTTTATTGCTACTGCTTTCTTGAATGTCAAATACATGTTCCTTCGACTATGAGATTATGCAACTCCCGGATACCAAAGGAATACCTTGTGTGCTATCAAACATGCTCTACAAGTATCTCCGAAGGTGTTTGTTGAGTTGGCATAGATCGATATTAGGATTTGTCACTCCGAGTATCGGAGAGGTATCTCTGGGCCCTCTCGGTAATACACATCATAAGAAGCCTTGCAAGCAAAGTGACTAAGGAGTTAGTTGCAAGATGATGTATTACAGAACGAGTAAACAGACTTGCCAGTAACGAGATTGAACTAGGTATGAAGATACCGACGGTCGAATCTCGGGCAAGTAACATACCGATGGACAAAGGGAATTACGTATGTTGTCATAAGGTTTGACCGATAAAGATCTTCGTAGAATATGTAGGAGCCAATATGGGCTATTGGGGAACGTAGTAATTTCAAAAAAAATCCTACGCACACGCAAGATCATGGTGATGCATAGCAACGAGAGGGGAGAGTGTCGTCCACGTACCCTCGTAGACCGTAAGCGGAAGCGTTATGAGAACGCGGTTGATGTAGTCGTACGTCTTCACGATCCGACCGATCCAAGTACCGAACGCACGGCACCTCCGAGTTCAGCACACGTTCAGCTCGGTTACGTCCCACGACTTCCGATCCAGCAGAGCTTCGCGGGAGAGTTCTGTCAACACGACGGTGATGACGGTGATGATGTTGCTACCGACGCAGGGCTTCGCCTAAGCACCGCTACGATATGACCGAGGTGGATTATGGTGGAGGGGGGCACCGCACACGGCTAAAAGATCAATGATCAACTTGTGTGTTTATGGGGTGCCCCTGGCCACGTATATAAAGGATGGAGGGAGGAGGAGGCCGGCCTTCATAGGGCGCGCCCAAGTGTGAAGTCCTACTAGGACTCCCTAGTCCTAGTAGGATTCCACCTCCCACATGGAATAGGAAAAAGGGAAGGGAGAAGGAGAAGGAAGGAAGGCCCCCCCTCCCTAGTCCAATTCGGACCAGTCCATGGGGAGGGGTGCAGCCACCCTTTGAGGCCTTTCTCTCCTTTCCCGTATGGCCCATTAAGGCCCAATACGAATTCTCGTAACTCTCCGGTACTCCGAAAAATACCCGAATCACTTGGAACCTTTCCGATGTCCAAATATAGTCGTCCAATATATCGATCTTTACGTCTCGACCATTTTGAGACTCCTCGTCATCTCCCCGATCTCATCCGGGACTCTGAACTACCTTCGGTCATCAAATCACATAAACTCACAATACAAATCGTCACCGAACGTTAAACGTGCGGACCCTAAGGGTTCGAGAACTATGTAGAGATGATCGAGATACGTCTCCGGTCAATAACCAATAGCGGAACCTAGATGCTCATATTGGCTCCTACATATTCTACGAAGATCTTTATCGGTCAAACCGCATAACAACATACGTTGTTCCCTTTGTCATCGGTATGTTACTTGCCCGAGATTCGATCGTCGGTATCTCAATATCTAGCTCAATCTCGTTACCGTCAAGTCTCTTTAGTCGTTCCGTAATGCATCATCCCGCAACTAACTCATTAGTCACATTGCTTGCAAGGCTTATAGTGATGTGCATTACCGAGAGGGCCCAAAGATACCTCTCCGACAATCGGAGTGACAAATCCTAATCTCGATCTATGCCAACTCAACAAGTACCATCGGAGACACCTGTAGAGCATCTTTATAATCACCCAGTTACGTTGTGACATTTCATAGCACACAAGGTGTTCCTCCGGTATTCGGGAGTTGCATAATCTCATAGTCATAGGAACATGTATAAGTCATGAAGAAAGCAATAGCAACATACTAAACGATCAAGTGCTAAGCTAACGGAATGGGTCAAGTCAATCACATCATTCTCTAATGATGTGACCCCGTTAATCAAATGACAACTCATGTCTATGGCTAGGAAACTTAACCATCTTTGATTCAACGAGCTAATCGAGTAGAGGCATACTAGTGACACTCTGTTTGTCTATGTATTCACACATGTACTAAGTTTCCGGTTAATACAATTCTAGCATGAATAATAAAAATTTATCATGATATAAGGAAATATAAATAACAACTTTATTATTGCCTCTAGGGCATATTTCCTTCATGGGGATCCAGGTTCCACTATTGGTTATTGACCGGAGAGGTGTCTCGGTCATGTCTACATAGTTCTCGAACCTGTAGGGTCCGCACGCTTAACGTTCGTTGATGATATAGTGTTATATGAGTTATATGAATTTGGTGACCGAATGTTGTTCAGAGTCCTGGATGAGATCACGGACATGATGAGGAGTCTCAAATGGTCGAGAGGTAAAGATTGATATATAGGACGATGGTATTCGGACACCGGTATAGTTTCAGAGTGCACCGGGTAGTCATCGGGTCACCAGAAGGGGTCCTGGACACCCCCCGGTAAGTGTATGGGCTTAATGGGCCAAAGGAGGGGACAAACCAGCCCACTAGGGGGTTGGTGCGCCCGTCTACATGGCCGGCCGGCCCTAGGGGAAGGAAAGGGGAGGGGTGGCCCCTCCTGCCTTTCCCTCCTCGTGAGAGAAAGGAAAGGGGGGGCTCCTCCTCTTGCCTTCCTCCCGCACCCATATATGGAGGGGGGTGGCTTGGGGAAGTTCCCAAGTAGGATTCGGCCCTACTTGGGGCGCCCCTTGGCCTCTTCCCTCTCCCCCCACCTATATATATGTGGGAGGGGGCGCCTAGTACAACCACGACAATAGTTTAGCCGTGTGCGGCGCCCCCCTCCACCGTTTACACCCTCGGTAATATTTTCGTAGTGCTTAGGCGAAGCCCTGCGGAGATAACTGCACCATCACTGTCACCACGCCGTCGTGCTACCGGAACTCATCCACTACTTCGCCGTCTTGCTGGATCAAGAAGGCGACGACGTCACCGAGCTGAACGTGTGCTGAACGCGGAGGTGCCGTACGTTCGGTACTCGATCGGTTGGATCGCGAAGAAGATCAAGTACATCAACCGCGTTACTAAACGCTTCCGCTTACGGTCTACGAGGGTACGTAGACATACTCTCCACTCTCATTGCTATGCATCTCCTTGATAGATCATACGTGAGCGTATAATTTTTTTGTTTTTCATGCAACGTTTCCCAACAGATTTCCCCCTCCGGCAGGGTGCCGGAATAGGGCTCCAGATGGTATCTCTAAGGTACACAGGCTTGCAGCGACGGAGTCAAAGTTCTAGAGTTATTTCTGGGGGTTTCTCTATTTATAGGATTTTTTGGCGTCGGTCTCACGTCAAGATGGGCTATGAGGGGCCCACGAGGCACCAGGGCGCGGCCACCCCCGGGCATGCCCTAGTGGCTTGTGGGGGCCCTCGTGGCTCTTCTGGTCCTCCCACAAAGTTTTTAGTGTCTCTTTTGTTCCAAAAAAATGGTCAAAAAGTTTTGCTGCATTTGTAGAACTTTTATTACTGCACAAAAACAACACCATGGCAGTTCTGCAGAAAACTGCGTCAGTCCGGATTATGTCCGCTCAAATCATACCAAAATCATATAAAATTATTGTACACATGGCATGAATACTTCAGAAATTATAGATACGTTGGAGACATATCACCCATCTGAAAGGCAGGGCACCCTATTTTTCGTTTTTGCCTTTCCTTTTTTTACCCTTTTCATCTTTTTCCTATTTCTTTTACTTCTTCAAATCATATTCCAGATTTCAGGAAATGTTCATGACTTTGGAAAAAAAATCATAAATATTAAAAAATTCCTAAAATAAAAAATATATACAAATTTTAAAAACAATGTTCCAAATTGTAAAATAAAGTTCACTAATTTGGAACGAATGTCCATGAAATCAAAAAACAATGTTCAAAAATTTCATGCAATGTTCGCAGATTCAAAGAAAACGTTTACAAATTTCTAAAAATGACCTTTTTTATTTGATAAACAAATTATGAATTCGATGAATTTTTTAAAATTTTGTAAACAAATTTCGACTTAGATGACATTTTTTGAACTCTATGAACATTTTTTGAAATACATAAATATTTTTTAATATATGATGAACATTTTTTCATTTTATGAAGTAATTTTGAGTTTGATGAACAAATATTGAATTCAAGAACGTTTATAACTTGATAAAACCTTTTGAATTCGATGAAAATAATACTAAATTTGATGAAGAAAAAGATATTAACGATTTCTTAAAAATGTTCATGACATAAAAACAAAAAACAAATAAATAAATAAACAAGAAAACAAATATGAAATGTAAAAGATAAAGAAAAGCCAATCAAATAAGAACACAAAAACCTAACGAAAACATGATTGTTTTTTTGGGAAGGTTCTAGAACCTTCCCAAAACCGGAAGAGTGATCATGCGCTACTTTGGCCCCAATCATGTACTGAGCACGGGGGTTGCACGATTGGTCGACAACTATGGAGGAACACCTATCGGACGCTCATTGCATGCAATAGCGTGCTAATGACGAGAAGTGTTTTTATATAGCGCAAAAATGCCAAAAATCAAAAATCACAACATCGCAGGACTCTACTACATGCTGATAGCCACTAGAGCTGATGACGGCTTGCGACCAATGGCATCTTGTATTTCTTAAGAACTATGCATAGCGGGATATTAGCTGTAGCACGATATTTATTGTACCATAAAGATCTTTGAATTATTCAAAACTTTTTGGAAAATACAAACCATTTTTTGGAAAAAAGAGTGAAAACAATTCGAATTCCTAAATAGTTTTTCAGAAACACAAACAAAATTGGAAATTCAAATACTTTTTTTGGAAAAAGAACAATCATTCAAACATATATTTTTTTAAATTGACTTTTGTGAAAAAAATCGGACAAATTAATAAATAATGATTTTTCAAAAAATGGATCATATTATGGAATTATTTTAAACTCTAGAACATTTCTTGAAAATGCGAGCATTTCTTGAATTCACAAACAAAATTTGAAAAAGAGAAACATTTCTATAGTTCTGATTTTTTCGAAAAAATATGAACATTTCTATATTCTCAAATGTTATAACTTTTGAGCAAATTCTAAAAAGCGAGAGCATGTTTTAAATTCTAAAAAGTTTTTGAAAAGCATTTTTTCTCAAATTGGAGATTTTTTTTGAAAACATGATCTTCTCTAAATTTAAGAGAAAATTAGGAAAACTGAAACATTTTTTGGAAATCATATTTTTCTTAACCAAACATTATTTGAATACACAATTTTTTTAAAAAACTCCAAACAAAATTTTAAGATGAATATTTTTGAAAAAGAAGAAAACAACTCGGAAAAGAAAGAAATAAAAAGGAAAGCGATAAGGAAACAGACAATAATAAACTTAAGAACAAGGGAGAAAAACATGTAAAAACCAGTTAAATGAAAAAAATGGTTCGGGAACCTTCTAGAAGGTCCCCCAAACTGGGATCGATTGAACACAAAGAGGGCCAGTCGAGAACGCTCACTCGCCGCCCTGTGTGCGTAGTGTGGACAAATCGATTTAAAGAGGAGCGAATAGGAAACTCCCAACTGTCGACCTACCAGGTAAATAGGAGACGCGCGACGAATTGCATGTACGAGTGACAGATTTTTAGGTTGGCCTTTGCTTATGTGTACGTACAGCTTCCACATTCCGGTTTCAGAACCTTCTAGAAGGTTCCTGAACATTTTCTATTTTACTTTTCCTTTTTTATCCTTTTTGTTTTTTCAAGTTTATTTTCCATTTAAAAAATGTTACGAATCTACAAAAAAAACTGCGTTTTTGAAAAAAAAACCCAATAATTTTGTTCATAAAATCTTTATTTTACAAAAAAAATTGTATTTAGAATTTTGTTAATGTCTATATTTTCATATATTGTTTAAATTTTAGAATGTTTTTTGGGAGTTTCAAAAACTCTGCCTGTTTTACGAAAATACGACATATTAAAACATGTTCGCTTTTGAAAATTATTCGTGTTTTGAGTTTTTTGGGAGTTTCAAAATAAAATCTGTTTCCAAAAAATGTTCATGGTTTCCAAGTTTTTGTTCAGGGGTTTCGAAAAATTATTTACAAATTCTAAAAGTATTCGTGTTTAAAAATCAGTGTTTTCAAAAAAATGTTTGCGGTTGAAAATTCAGAAAATTGTGTGGATCTGCCGCTGGCATTTAGTTCTTTTAATGTTTCTGGCTGTTGTGTGCATTCGACATGCTCATAAGGTCCTGTGTTCAATCCCTCTCAAGCGCATCAACTTTTTCGTGGAATTTAAGTGTTCTGCGCTATAGGAGCACGCGCAGTTTGTCTCATCAGAAAAAAAAAGAGCAGTTCGTTGCAGTGAGTCACATGATGGCGAGTTGGTGATTGGTGCCTGTACCTGTCTCTCACATACGTAGCGTAAATCTCCACGGCGTCATCTCGTCTTAAATGGCGGCTGGCATAAAAGAAGCGAGTGAGCACATGGATGGACGGATCGACCGATCGTCCCACGTAGGCCGAATCGCACGGGGCTGACGTTTTCCGGCCCGGACAGGCCCACGCCATCCGCGAATGCCCAAATGACTATGCGGTTGCCAAAATGACCTAGAAAAAAATGTTGCAAACATGATGATTGATGAAGTAGGGTCGTTGTAACGTACTCCTAGTACTCTAGACCGTACTCCTCTGACGACGGTCAATGTTTTTTATGACCTAGACAAAAATGGATTATTAGGTGGGGGGTGAAACAGTGAACCCCGTCGAATGCCACGCTGGCCATTGTCATGTTCAGGTAGCCTCAGCGTTACTGTGCAAGCGCTGGAGACCTAGTAGTATCACACAAGTGACAGGTCCCATTTCGTTCAGCCTCATATCCCGCGTGCTCAGACTCTAGCGAGCGTGCACAAAGATACAAATTTGCATCTGTTTACGCCCTCGTCTCGTGTGTACGTACGTACGATGTGGGCGTGCATGCACCGAGACAAACACACAGAGGGGCAGTCAGCCACAGCCTCAGGTCAACTTCACCGCGTGACCCATCCGTGACCCATCTGGTCCGAATTTGTTCGTTTGGGGTAAAATACAACCCAGCGGTAATACCCAAACGGACAGAGTTGTCTTTTAGACTTTTTTTTCCCGCCCAACCCCAAACCTGGAGCAAATTTGGTCCAAGAATGCTTCCGAACGGACAGAAAACGGACACTCTCCCCGCCCCTCTCGTCCGCTCCTGTCCGCCCGTTCCTTCCCTCTGGCCCACAAATCAGTGAGACCGAGAGGCTGGGGCGCGTGCGCGGGAGGGGCGGCGCCGCGGCGAGGGCGCGGCCGAGGCTGGACGAGCGCGGGCCGGGCGGCGGCGCGGCGCGTGGAGCGGTGGCGTGGCGCGCGCGGGCCTGCAGGCCGCGGCGAGGGCGAGGCTGGGGCGGCGGCGGCGAGGCAGGGCGGCGGCGAGCTCGCGGCGAGGCGGGGATTCGCGCGGGGTGGCATGGCGAGCTCGCGGCGGGGCTTCGAGGTGTGCGCGGCACGGCATGGCGAGCTCGGGGCGAAGCGGGACGGACAGTTTGGGGTCCCAGAGGCCTTCTGCGCGTTGGGTGCAGATGCCCCATACGTCTGTCCGCCTCCGGACGTCTGCCAAATCACACCTCAAACGGACAAATGCGGACGTCCGGATGAGTCACGGATGGCTCATGTGGTGGAGTTGGCCTCACGTCGCAGGCAACGGAGGAGCTCGAGACACGACGCAAACAGCGCCTGGATAGGGCCGTACCGCGCGTACCACTGTGGCGTACCACCACGACCTATGGGTAGGCGGGCACGCACGTAGGTGATGATTGGGGCGGCGCCTGCCGTTCCGCTGCACAAATCGCTCACATGCTGCTCCCGGGCCCCGGCCATGCGCCTCGGCCGCGGCAAAATCCCGCCCCGCCCGCGCCGGTGCACGCAGGCCCAGCCACTCCTACAGCAACGCGGCAGTGTATCGCGACAGTGCCATACTGCCATGCATGGAGCCCAGCGGCATGAGGCGAGCGCGGGCATGGGCTGAGGCCGATCGAGCGAGCAAACCGGCCCATCTCCGTGCGAGCGCCGGTGCCATCGGGCGGGCATCGGCTGATGCAGACCCCGGCTCGTGTGTGGTGTTTTGACTTTGTGGCGGGCGCTCGTCACGCTGCTGGCAGCATGACCTGCGCTGCCGGCATCATGTGCCAGTCAGCCACTGCCATAGGTCAAGAGGACTTCATAGGTGAGGTGAGGTGGCGCGTCGCTGCCTGCTATGACTATATGATCGATCTTGCACGCCGGAGATCGATGGCAACATCCATTTTGACGAGGCCGGCTTGATCCTTCCCAAACGCGGAATGCTGGCCGGGTCCTCAACTTTCTTTGCTATCCAAATTGCTCAACTGAATGACGTCAACAAGCATGATAGTTGCGGCCGCGCAACGACCAAGGATCCAACCTAGCGAAGCTGAAACATCATGCCTCAGTATCTATACCACTGCACCAGTTAGAGACTTGGAGTACCAGCTAGACTCGAACAAGGTTAAACGAAAAACGACTCCAGACCAAGGTTTCGTATTTCGACGGCAAGAAAATTTCGCTGCCCTCAAAACCATCGAAATTTCAAAATCTGTCTCAGACAAATCAACGAAATTGTTAATTAAATTTGGATTTAAATAAATGTATATGTCTCTGTTGTAGCAACGCTATAACGTAGAAATCCAATTCGGCTCTTGGGAGCTTCTGCTCCTGCCCGCCAAAATGTTTTTTTGCAAATGCCAAATTTTTTTACGAAACAAAAATTAGATGTGTTCTTTGTCACGCCTAAATGGTACCTGCAAATTTATAGTTGAAAAGCTTAAGCATTTTGACCCGTGAAATAAAATCAAATTGAACGCCAAATGTTACCTACAAATATTACACCGAATTTTGTTTGCAAACCCCTTGGCCAAACCCCCTGTGCCAAACAAGCCCTAATTGTGTCCATCGTCTTCGCGGTCCTCGCGTATCATCCTAGATGACAGACAAATTGGAGGTTGAGGGTTACTTGAAGGATAACAACATGACATACCTTGCAATCTTGTTGGTGCATTTAAATTCTTCGCCTCCACTCACATTGCTCTCGTAGTTTTAGCCGATCCAACATTCCTCATGTAGGGAGTATTGGACTATACTGTATGTTTGATGTCATTACGTATTATTAGTGTGGGTCATTATATCAATTATAGTTTGACTCTGTTAATCTTGGAACTTTCATATTCCTGTCCTTGTACCCGATGCATGTGTGTCATGATGTGTATGTGTCGCAACCTAGTATTTAATGTGTGTTTCTTGGAGAGAAAAAAAACTAACACTAGAGTCACTTGGTGATGATGAAATGTATGCCATTCGTGATGTGTGGCCGTCCAATCTACAATCAACGCATGTGACGTGTTGCAGAGAGCCCGTAGTCTCTTTGGGCGAGCCCCATCATGTGCCGCCTCATTGAAACAAATAAGAGGAATAGATTGCGAGTGATATATACTTCAAATACCGTGAATTTGAAGTTTGAGAACACCTATTAGAGTACGTATAGCTGGACTAGGCCAATCCCCCCCCCCCCCCCCCTCCCCTAAACGTCTGTGGAAACGCCCGGGCGTGACCCCGGACATCATCGAACGGCTACTCATATATCATTCCAGACAGGCACACTCCTCAAATCTAAACCCTCATATCCATGAAATCCATGCACATGGATCATATAGCACAAATTCATCATATTTTAACAATTCAACAATCCAACAAAGCAAGATAAATCACAGTTCAACAATCCGGACCTGCCAAAATAAAATTCAAGTCCGGGCCACGTCCGACCGACGTGATGGATCACTCACTTGTTGCCATCCATGCCGCTTGCTCTATCGCGGCTATCGCGTCCGCTGCCCATTGACGCTCTCACGCAGCATACTCCCTACACTGGTAGATCTCATTCCTCTTTCCCTCAGGCCACTTCCTTGCTTGCTCATCCAAGAGTCTTGCGTCCGGCAACATAATCCTTAAATCCTCCGTGTCTCGACCGAGTTGCAACCTCTTTTTTTCAAGCTCTATTGATCCAAAAGCCCAACACTTCTCGAGCTCCCATTTGAGACACAACTCTCTCTTCTCCAACTCTATCTTCTCCCTCTCAATTTCCAACTTGTTGCTCTAAATTCACAGTTTTTGATCACCCTCACTCGGTCCCAATCCATCATTTCTTTTGCGCATCTAACATAAGCTTGTACCTCCCTTTTTTTCCCTTGTGGACAAAATGCCCATCCATGTGGTGGACAATATTTTGAATTTTTATTTGAATTTTTTTAACAACATACATTGATGTTGTGTCAATGTGCTAGATTTTTTCAGAATTTTCGAACATTTTAAAATGTGGTATCAAGTTTGGAGCACCGGAAGCACCCTAGAGGTGGGCGTACCAGATATTTTCCTGCCCACATATAGGGTCCATACTTGTGGCCAAACAAGCTTTGACCAATAAAAATATCTTAAATGTTGTGAATGCCGGACCTTTTGCCTTGGGTGTCTTTGCCCTTTTTCTTCTTCTTAGTACGTAATGTTTCCCCAACATCAAACGCAGGACAATTTCGGTCCCCAACTCATATTCCATACCGTCCGTAGGCTCTTGACCCTCTGAAATCATCTCAGCCGTGTAATTGTCATAAAATGATCATGATTCTAAATAAGCTAACGGAATATGCAATGAATTCATTCAATGGCATATGCAACTAATTGATCCATGTAACGAACAAAGGGATACAAAATGGAGCAAAATTTCTATCGTCTCCTGCTGGGACATTCTGCGGAATAGGAGCTGGGCAGACCAGGCGCTCCGACGCTGGCCGTGCTTGTCCATGCCCGTTGGAGTTGCGGCTAGCTGCACAAGTCGTCGTCTGGCACCCGCGTTTCCGTAAATCTGTATGGAATTCATTGTCGATGGTAGGATGGAGAGATGCGGGGTAACCGGGCACAGCAGAGGGATCACATCGTCCTCGAGGTCCACAACATCCTAGGTTGGAACTCTCTGAGCTGCCCCCCCTCTCTCTCTCTCTCTCTCTCTCTCTCTCTCTCTCCCCCTCTTGTTGCTTCCTTCGCCGCTCCATCCAGTCAATGTTCTACGGCTTGCAGCTCGTTGCCATGCGCGAGAGCCCCATAAACGACACCGAGGCAACATCCATGGCGGCCGTGGGGGGCGGGGTACCCGACGATGACATCTATGGTGGCGAGTGGAGGTGACGGTGCCGATGGGGGAGCAAGGGTGGATGATGGCGACGACTAGAACGCGGAAGAAGGGTGCCCGGGCCTCCTCATATTTGCCCCAAATTTAGGTGTAGCTAGTCAACGTACCAACGTTGCAATGCAGTACCTATAGCTGTAGCTAGTCAGTCTATAGATGAGCAGCCGGGGCCGCACACGCACGGGGCGACACGGCACGGCACGGTACAGCCGGGCAGGGCAAGCGCACGCCGATAACGATCGAGGCTGAAACCGGAGGCGCGCGGGATCAGAAGAGAAACAGAATCGAATCGGCTATGGCGAAAGTAAACCAGAAGCTCTCGCGTCACCCGCAATGATGGAACAGCACAGCACAGGGCAGGGCAGGCAGGCATTGACCCGCCAGCGCTGCCGTGCCCCGCCGAGCGTGTCGCGTAGGGCTATGCACCGGCACAGGCACAGCTAGCCTGTTGCCGATAGCCCCCTCCCAAAGGCAAGGGCCAGCGCTAGAGTACATGGCAACAGCGCCCGATGAGACAAAGCCTGCCCCTCCTCCCGGAGAGAGGCAGGGCAGAGGCAGAGCCCGGCTGGCTGCAGCGACAGCACAGGACGCGCGCGCGGGCAGGCCAGGCCAGAAAGCCGCATGCATGCGCCGCACGGAATGGAACAGCGATATCAGAATCGTAGTACGTACCACGTACGATAGAGAATGGATGGATGTAACCACACGGCGACCGGACCGCAAAGCGAGGCTCGAGGGCCGAGGAAGAAGAAGAGGAAAAAAGGAAAAAAAGACGCACTGTTGCTTGCTCTTCTCCCCTGCCGCGGCCGGCCGGGTGAGCAGCGGCCGTGCATGTTACTACAGGCTAGCTAGCGGCAGTAGAGCTAGCATGCAGCCGTGGCCGCGGGCCCGCCGTGCTCTGACGCCATGGCCGTCGCGGCCTCCTCCGTCTCCGTGCTCATCTGCTCTGCCACTTTGACTTATCGTCGCCTACTACGTGTTGCGTGCCCAGCTGCTCGCTCAGGCTCCTTGAACTACGGGGTAGTACGTTAGCTTCGGCGTCGACGTCGTCGTCGCCCACTCGCCGTCCGGCCGGTGCGCGCCTCGGCTAGCAGCATGAGCCGGCGGCGTAGGCGAAGATCTGGTGCACCACCGTGGCCACCTCGTCCGCCGTCGACACCTCGCACCCGTCCTCCATCTGCGCGGTCACAGGCACACACGGCATTAGAAGCAATCACAAATTACCGTAGAAAACCACCCTACACATCGGGGAAACATGGCACCGGCCACTGGGGATACGTACAAAGATTGTTAGGTCTGGCATGCATGCATGCATGTAGCCAGTGACTCAGTGTATTTAGGTTGTTTTGTTCGTTTGATCCATGACAAGAGGAAAAAGACACTGGACGAAAGCTGGGGCTTGTAACCACGTAGTTGTCGATTAAACAGAGCTGTCTGTACGGTGTACCCGGCGGCGTATATCGTATCCCAGACGCTCCAGCTACATACTCCAACCTACACCATCTCTAACGGAAAAGTGTACGTACGTACGTACGAATGGCCACTACCGATCTCGCTCGAAATCCCACGCCACGCTCCAGTCCATCCGCAAAAACGGCGACTTCGCTTTCCGCAGGCAGGTACCACACACGATGACACGCATCATGCATCATGGAACCCAGACACAAGTGTAGCAATCAGTTTTGTCAATTTTGATTCTAGCTTTTTATCCAACGAAAACCAAGACTCATTTGACTGTACTCAGTAGAAGCAGCAACGAAATTCGGTCTATTTTTGAATTAGCTAGTTTTTTTCCAACCTCGTTCAAATTTCTAAGGGCGTGCGTTCAACTGTTGATCAAGCTATGGACCAAAAATAGGTAGCCTTGTTTCCTAGTAATCAAATTGTTAAGGCAACTATCGTCTGTAATGAGAACAAAATGGCGACTATTCATTTGCGGCAGTGAAATGCAGTGAAGAACGAAAACGCTGGAGCAGGAAAGCAACGGGCGGCCGGTTAAAGTTGAGTACAGTCAAGACGGGACGTTAACTGGTGTAGCTTTGAGATGACTACCTTAAGGTTGAAGCAGTAGACCACGGCGTCGTGGCCCACGGAGGTGACGGCGAGGTGCAGCACGGCCATGCGGAGGTTCTCCATGGCGGCCACGGCGCGCACGAGCCGCCCCGGCCACCGCCTCCCCGCGACGCGCACCCGCACGTGGCCCCCCACCGCGGCCATCGCCTCCACGTCCACGCCTCCGCCGACGCCGCCGGCCTGGGAGAAGCTCGTGTACTGCGGCGACACGAACACGCCGTCCGACGCCGCCGTGGCCGCCGTCCCCACGGGCCCCTCGCCGCGATGCGCCGCCGCCAACGCCTGCAGCGCCACCAGCTGCTGCTCCAGCTGCTTCACGTAGTCGATGGCTCCCCCCACCACCGTCGCTTGGTCACCCTAGGGCGCATTCATTGCAAAAGTACGTAAGACCGGGGAGGGTTCTTGCGGCGACAAATTAATCTCATTTGATGAGTGCGCCATGGCTTACCCGTGGGATGTAATCGGAGGGGATGAGGGCGCGGAGGGAGGCGAGGTGGTCGTTCATGAGGCGGCGGCGGTTGCGCTCGACGGCGATGTGCGTCATCCGCTGGCACTCGGCCTCCTCCGGCTTCTTGCGCTTCTCCGGCGGGGGCGCGCGCGGGCGCGTCCGCGGCCGCTTCCTCCGCTTCGCGGCCAGCGCCTCGACCACCGGGGGCGCCGGCAGCTGCGTGACGCAGCTCTCGAGCAGGTCGACGTCGGACGCAGCCGGCCGGCACGCGAAGCCAGCGGCGGCTCCGTAGGACTCCCGCTTCACCCCTGGTCCGCCGTCCCCCATGGCGGCGCCCTGGAGCAGCGCCAAGAAAGGCACCTGCGCGGCGCTGGCGCTCGCCGCCGCCTGGTCCGCCCAGCACTGATCCATGACCACCACCACCACCATGAGCCGAGAAGAAGAACCGGCAACAGCACAGGGAGGAAAGCAACACGTTAGCAAGAAGAAGCAACCCCGGCAACGCCATAAAAGAGACGCTACGACGAGGCATTGAATGGCGCGAGCGTGCGCGGACAGGGCTAGTTAGGCTAGCCATCACCAGGCCGGGCCATTGGAGCAGCACTAAACTAGAGTAAACGCACGCAGGGGAAGGGAAGGGAAGGGAAGCTGTCATGCCGAGCGAGCAGTGGCAGTTAAGACGACGCTCGCTCCATACCAGAGACCTGGAATGGAAGCTGGGCGCGCGCGCGCGCACGCACGCTCAATTACTGAGGCGAATTGAAGGGGAGGACGGAGGTGCGGGGCTTACCAGGGAGGTGATGATGGGGCCTTGCAGCTGCATCCTCTCCATTACTGTTAGATGGAGCGTGTCTCCACACCGAACAGGGGTGGCAATAACTGCGCTAATGAGTAATGAGCCCCTGGGGCAGCGAGCGAGCGAGCAAGCAACAGCTCCTTCTCCTCTCTTGCTGCTCCTCTTCTCTTCCTTCTTCTCCAGTGTAAGTGGAGCAGCTCTACTGTTGCAATAAATATGGGCTCCCCTCCCTCCCTCCCTCTCCACTCTACAGCTGGTGCTACTTGTAGCAGCAGTGGCAAGGCAAAGGCAAGGGAGGGCAACAACCTAAGATAGGGGACGGAGGAGTTGTCTCTTGTTGCATGTGTGGGGGTGAGAGGGAGAGAGAGATGGATGGATGGATGAAGCTGGTAGGCCATGGCAATGGCAGGAGGGATTAATTTGAAGCGATTGATCAGTGTAACAAGGTAATGAGTTATTGGCGGTGCAGGCAGCGGCAGGGGACTGAGGAGGAAGAGGGTATGGACCGGGGATTGGCACGGGGGCTTTGTCCGGCCCGAGGACAGCGGCAGGCGACGGGTGGGGGCCGGCAGCTCCGCCCGCTTTGCGCCCCTGCCTTGGCCGCCGTCCAGGTCTCTCTTTGCCATAGCTTCTACTCGCTCCGTAAGAAATATAATACTAGCGTTTAGATCACTAAAGTAAGCCAAAAGATAGAAATGAAAGCTGTTCCCGTAGAATGAGATTAGATCCCGCAAGTGAGCTATTTATACCAAGCTTACAAGAAGCAAAGTTGAAACGGGAACGCGCCGAGCCAAACGAACGACACATTTGTCTGTTTTTTGTTCGTTTGGATCGGCCACCCGTTTCGTGTCCGTCCTCTTTTTGATATGGGTCAGCAGTGCACCCAACGCGTCGATCCCATATTTGCCGGTGTGATCGGCTGACCTCCATTTTCAATAAACACTTTGCATATTTCACAAGCAAATACTCCCTCCGTTCCTAAATATAAGTCTTTCTAGAGATTCCAACGAGTGACTACATACGAAGCAAAATGAGTGAATCTACGCTCTAAAATATGTCTACATACATCTGTATATTGTAGTCCATTTGAAATGTCTAAGACTTATATTTAGGAACGGAGGGAGTATATAGTTTCACAAGGAACCATAGTTCTCACAACCAAATATAAATCACAGTTTTACAAGCCTGAATATAAATTAAATTGTTCTCACATAGTTTTAGAAGCCAAATAAAAATGATACATCTATTGGTTGCCAACCTGAGCCCACATATTCTCCACCAAATCATTTTGCAGCTGCATGTGAGTTTCCCACTCATGCATTTCATGATGTAATTGGGTGAACTGTTCAAACGTTGCCGCTCCTTCATGCTCAGGCACAACATTCTCACCCTGAAACTGAAACCCTTAATCGTAGATACGTTTCGAACGCTCATCTTCTACGATCATATTGTGCATGATCACACAACCAGTCATCACCTCCCACAACTTCTTCGTGTTCTAAGTCCCAGCAGGATACCGAACGATGCCCCATCGAGATTGCAAAACACCAAAGGCACGCTCCACGTCCTTCCTAGCACTCTCTTGCTCTTGAGCGAATCTTTTCCTCTTCTCTCCAACAGGGTTGGGGATTGTCTTCACAATAGTGGTCCACTGAGGATAGATACCGTCACCTAGGTAGTATCCTTTATCGTAGTTGTGGCCGTTGATGGTAACATTCACCGGTGGGCTGTTGCCTTCGACAAGCCTTTCAAACACCGGCGAGCATTGAAGCACGTTGATATCATTTTGTGATCCGGCCATGTCGAAGAAAGAGTGCCAGATCCAGAGATCTTGAGATGCCACGGCCTCAAGTATGACAGTGCAAGCCCTGACATGACCCTTATACTGCCCTTGCCAAGCAGAAGGGCAGTTCTTCCACTCCGAGTGCATGTAGTTGATACGTCTCCAACGTATATATAATTTTTTATTGTTCCATGCTATTATATTATCCATCTAGGATGTTTTATATGCTATTTTATATGATTTTTGGGACTAACCTATTAACCTAGAGCCCAGTGCCAGTTTCTGTTTTTCCTTGTTTTTGAGTTTTACAGAAAAGGAATACCAAAAGGAGTCCAATTGACGTGCCAATTTTTGATGATTTTTATGGACCAAAAGAAGCCCCTGGAGTAAAAGAGTTGGGCCAGAAGAGTCTCGAGCCATCCACGAGGGTGGGGGCCGCGCCCTACCCCCCTGGGCGCGTCCCCCTATCTCGTGGACGACTTGGAGACCCCCCCTGACGTGAGACCTACGCCAAAAATTCCTATAAATACAGAAACCTCCAGAAAATAACCTAGACCGGGAGTTCCGCCGCCGCAAGCCTCTGTAGCCACCAAAAACCAATCGGGACTTTGTTCCGGCACCCTTCCGGAGGGGGGATCCCTCACCGGTGGCCATCTTCATCATCCCGGCACTCTCCATGACGAGGAGGGAGTAGTTCACCCTCGGGGCTGAGGGTATGTACCAGTAGCTATGTGTTTGATCTCTCTCTCTCTCTCTCTCTCTCTCTCTCTCTCTCGTGTTCTTGATTCGGCACGATCTTGATGTGTCGCGAGCTTTGCTATTATAGTTGGATCTTATGATGTTTCTCCCCCTCTACTCTCTTGTAATGGATTGAGTTTTCCCTTTGAAGTTATTTTATCGGATTGAGTCTTTAAGGATTTGAGAACACTTGATGTATGTCTTGCATGTGCTTATCTGTGGTGACAATGGGATATTCACGTGATATACTTGATGTCTGTTTTGGTGATCAACTTGCGGGTTCTGTGACCTTGTGAACTTATGCATAGGGGTTGGCACACGTTTTCATCTTGACTCTCCGGTAGAAACTTTGGGGCACTCTTTGAAGTTCTTTGTGTTGGTTGAATAGATGAATCTGAGATTGTGTGATGCATATCATATAATCATACCCACGGATACTTGAGGTGACATTGGAGTATCTAGGTGACATTAGGGTTTTGGTTGATTTGTATCTTAAGGTGTTATTCTAGTACGATCTCTATGATAGATCAAACGGAAAGAATAGCTTCATGTTATTTTACTACGGACTCTTGAATAGATTAATCAGAAAGAATAACTTTGAGGTGGTTTCGTACCCTACAATAATCTCTTCGTTTGTTCTCCGCCATTAGTGACTTTGGAGTGACTCTTTGTTGCATGTTGAGGGATAGTTATATGATCCAATTATGTTATTATTGTTGAGAGAACTTGCACTAGTGAAAGTATGAACCTAGGCCTTGTTTCCTAGCATTGCAATACCGTTTGTGCTCACTTTTATCATTAGTTACCTTGCTGTTTTTATATTTTCAGATTACAAAAACCCATATCTACCATCCATATTGCACTCGTATCACCATCTCTTCGCCGAACTAGTGCACCTATACAACTTACCATTGTATTGGGTGTGTTGGGGACACAAGAGACTCTTTGTTATTTGGTTGCAGGGTTGCTTGAGAGAAACCATCTTCATCCTACGCCTCCCACGGACTGATAAACCTTAGGTCATCCACTTGAGGGAAATTTGCTACTGTCCTACAAACCTCTGCACTTTGAGGCCCAACAACGTCTACAAGAAGAAGGTTGCGTAGTAGACATCAGCGGTCTATGCTGCCAAGCATCCCTGTGAAGCTCCTGCTGGCATTCACCGCCAACAAGTGGGATGTATCTTGAGGAGTTAGCTTTCTCAAGTACTCAGGGCCAAACACAGCAATCACAACGTTGCAGAACTTGTACATGGAGTCTAGGCATGTAGACTCGCTCATATAGACGTACTCATCAATGAGATCATCGGGCACTCCGTATGCAAGCATCTGGACGGCTGCAGTGCATTTCTGATAAGAGGAGAAGCCAATCTTTCCAAGGGCATCATCTTTGCACTTGAAATAGTCAGCGTAGCCGACCACCCACTCTCAAATACGGTCGGAAAGATGCCTACTCATACGGAAACGGCGGTGGAATTTCTGATGTTTGAACAACGGGTTCGTTGTGTCAAAGTAGTCCTTCCAAAGAATGAAATGCCCGCTCTCTCGGTTGTGATTCAACGGAAGGTGCCCCGGAATGGAGCCACGAAACAACGGCCGCTGGCTATTGAGGTGGTTATGGACCAACACGGCAGTCAAGATCTCCTCCTCCTCATCGGATGAGGAATCGTTGGAGTCGCAAAGGAAATTGTGGAAAAAGAACTCGTCGGCGGAGTCCATTTTCTACGTTGGCAAACTTTCGAACAGCTTGCGGGCGTCGACGAAGGTGTCGGCCGGTGAAGGGAGTCGCGCCGCCCTCGGACCAGCTGGCTGCCCTGGCGGCGTCCGACGAGCATGCCGATGTCAGGAGGAAGAAGTTCGCGGGGCGGCGAGGCGGCTTCTTGGTCGCGGTTGTGTCAGGGAGTGGGGGTGGGCAGCTTTCGGATCTCCGACGGTGGGACGGCGGTGGCGGCGACGTGGGAGGTGGCGGCGTTGTAGGGGGATGTTGCGGCACCGGCAGCTGGCAGAGCCACCGGAAAATGGGCGACGGCGGCGACGACGAAGGAGGCGGGCGAGGGTTTGCTGTTGGAATGGGAGAGGATGGCCGATGTGCCACCGACTAGCGGGCCAGGTGGGAGTAGGCGGGCGTCGCACACGTCTGTTTCGTGTCCGCGCCGACGCAAATAAGGCTCAAAATAGGGCCGGGAATAGGTTGGCAGGCGAACAAAAAACGGATGCGTGTTCGTTTGGGTCGGCGCGTTGGGTCGACCATTTTGTCCGCGCCAACTCAAACGGACACGCAAGGACGAAATGGGTCGCCGCGCTAGAGTTGCTCTAAGTGCCCTTATATTTCTAAAAATAGGGTTTTTTTCTGAAGAAAGTAAAATCGCGTTGTTCTGTTGGAAGTTGTAACACGCGGCTTTTATTTAGGAAGGCCAGATCGCATGTGTTTCATCCCGATATGAAGTGGTGTTTTCAGGGGACGTTGAGTTAGGGCAAAATGGATAAATTTGACCTAAAAGCGAAACTATTTCACAAATTGAACCGTCGGTGAAACATTCACCAGCTGATCTTTTTGTGCAGCGTCCGATAATAAGGCGCTGCACTCTACAGAGCAACGCCTTACTGACAGGCGCTGCACGCCTAGCTAGCAAGGCACCCTGGGTTCAGGCCCGGCCCTACCCCTGGTCGTGCGGCGCCTAACCGACGGGCGCCACACTACCATCTGCAGCGCCTAGACGAAGGGCGTTGCACAATGAATTAAGTCGCCGCGGCCTTGCCCTCCCCATTCGACCCACCCATTTGTTCGTTCCAGTACTAGAGAGCAGCGCGGCGGCAGCCATCTGCTCTCCCCCTCAATCCCCTCTCCAAAATCCTTCTCATCTAAAGTTTTCGGCCGTGGAATTCTTCCCTAGTTCCTCCTACAAGGTAAACTCGTCCGATCCCCTTCCTTTTATCCGTAAAATTGTTCACGTTTTTCATATTTGTGCAAGTTTGGGTGAAACCCTTGATTTGCTTGGATTCAAAATTTATATGTTAAATTGAAATAGTGTAGTGTGATTTAGGATTTCTAGATGATTTGCAATGGAATCCTAATGTTGTTGATTTGTATTGTCAATCTTGGTTCCATAGTAATTTGTATGTATTTATGGAAAAGAAGTCACATAGGAAGTCATATTTGGTTGTTGAGTATTAGAATAATATTTAATCCTAGTTTGCTCATATTTTATTCTTGAGTATATATGGAAAAGAAGTCACATAGGAAGTGTTTTAGAAAGTCACATAGAACTCTAGTTTTGTTTAGATGAATATTCCTTTTTATTACATATGTATGATTGTTGTTTATTAATGTTGAGTACTAGATAAGTATTTAAATTTCTTTTAGTACCTATTGGAAATGATGCTTCCGTAGGAATTTGTCTTTATATATGAAATAATTCTCGCATGTAAAATAATAATAGTAAGTGTTTTAGTTTTCTAATATATGTTTATTGTTTGAAATATGTAGGATGGTGTGGTTTCTTGACGATTACTATGGCGTTGAACACCGGGCCTATAGGATGTCGATGAAGAAGGAGGTAATAATCGTACTAGTTGGTATTTTGTAGTATGTGTTTATTTCAAATAGACACGCCTTAATAGTCGGACTTGCTTGTTTGCGGAAGCTTTTACCTCTGAAGGTTAACACGAAGTCCAAAGCCCTAACATAGATAGCAAACAATAACCCTAACCCCAACTTAGCAAGAACCATAACCCTAACCCTAACATACTACAAACCCTAACCCAAACCCCTTCATGACAAGAACTATAGCCCTAACCCTAACATACTAGGAAGCCTAACCCTAGCAAAATGGCAAACAATCATCTCACATTTCCATTCAAATTTAAAAATCCATGAAGAACTAGGGTTTTCCTAACCCTAGCAAGAATTGAGCAATGTGAGCATTTTTCGGATGAAAACGAGGGGATCGGAGAAGATTTCCTTGAGGGAGGGACTGGGGTCCAAATCCACGGACAAAACCTTCAGATTCCAACGATGGGGAAGGATTTGAGAGGGGGGAGAGAGGAAATCGGGGGGAGAGCACAATCTGTTGTGGGGTTGGGGTGGGGGGTGCATGTGGGGGGTGGCTAGGTGGGCCGCACCTGGCTAGGTAAGTGAATGTGCAGCGCCTAACGCATAGGCATTGCACTTGACAAGTGTGACGCCTTTCGTCTAGGCGCTGCTCATGGTAGTGTGGCGCCTGTCGGCTAGCCGCTGCACGACCAGGGTGGGGCCGGGCCTGGACCCGGGGTGCCACACTGGCCAGGCATGCCACGCCTGTCAGTAAGCCGCTGCACAAAAGGGTCAGTTGGGTGACTTAGTTTCACCGACGGTTTAGTTTGTGAGTTAGTTTCGCTCTTAGGTCAAATTTGTCCATTTTGCCTTGAGTTAGTATATCCACATGAATGAACAGTGAAATGTAAAATGTTCAAAAAAATGTTTAGTTTTTATATGGCAAACATTGTTGAATGCTTCCCTTGCATGCAAAGTTTCGTAAAGTAAAAACATTACTAATACTCCGGGCAGAAAAAATAAAATTGATGATGCAAATTGCTATTTTAAAGCATTTTGAAGCACTATTTGTTTTTTCTTGAGACCTCTACGAATGTCATTCCATCATGAAACTCTGCACACATGTAAAACATTCGCCAATGTTTGTCACAAATTAAATCCGGAATTTTTGTAGCTATATTTCGCATTTAACCACCCAGGAGCAGGACAAGTCTTATCTTGTAGCACCTTTTTTACGGTAGATCTTCCACCGATTGCACCCATTACTTCGAGGGAATCCACCGTGGTGTTCTCCGAAGATAGTCCCCAAGAACACCAACAGAGGGGAAAGGATAGTGTTTTGGTGCTCGGGCTACATGGCGCCTTTTTTTGAAACATTCAAAAATCACGTTTTAAAGTTTTTAAAAATTCTGAAAAAAATCAATATTGACATATGAATGTGTACAGATGTATAACGTTTCATCAAAAAATACATTGATTCGTGAGCTTCACAAAAAAGTGAAAATCATTGGTTTTATATAGTGAAGATCGAGTGCACATACTGTTCTTTGTTTCCAATGTCAAAGATTTGCCTTTTTTTTTGGGAACAAAGATTTGCCTTTTTGTGTAGCCCGCATGTCAGTATATTTCGTCATGAATTTTTGCAAACATGCAGTGTACATCCGTATGATACTGTGGATTTTTTCAGAATTTTTGAAGCACTGCAACACTAGTTTTGTATGTTAAAAAAACGAGCTCCATGTACCTCGAGTACCAAAACAAATTTTCGGTCTCAAGAGTTTATATAATTTTTTTATTATGGTGTCTCCAATTGTAGCAGGCCGACGGTTCCATTCCTGCCGCAATCTGGGTGTACGGTGGCTATGACGGTGGAGCCGACCAAAAGAGACACACCACGCGAGGAAAGAGGAGGGGAGGCGGAGGAGAAATTTTTCTAAGAAGTGAAGTTGGTTGCTCAAATTTGAATGAGAGGGGCAAAGTTTGAGTCTTAACTCCTGAAATTTTTATGGAGATAACTGTTTGAGTGATCTCACCTTAGGGCATCCCAATGTCGTCCCTCAAAACACCTGCATACGTCAAGACCGAGCTGTCCAAAAGTAGCTTGCCATCCAATGTGGGCCCCAATTTGTCTGCGGACTCGTTCGTATGCCTGAATTCCTACAAACCGACCGCAAACTAGGGGGGGGGGGGGTTGCAGGAGTTCGGGCCACCGCCACATACGCGTCCGCAAATGGGGTCCCACCCAATAACATCTCGCATGCTCGCGCCCTCTTTTGTGCGACCACACCTCCACTCCCTGTGCCACATTTTTTTTTTGAAACAAGGCCAAAGATTTGCCATTTTCATTAATTAAGAAGAAGGTTTAGACATAAGCCGCAAAATGGGAAAATAAAGTTCTACTCTCGCGACATAAGTAGGCTCAAATGCTTGGCTCCAGCAAGCGCCCAGAGGTGGGCTTCCTCCTTGATTCTGCTGACGATGATCGCTGTTGGAGCGGCTGTGTTGCAAAAAATTCTTGCATTTCGTTCCTTCCAAATTTCCCATGAGACCAGCATCATAATCGAAGCAAGGGTCTTACTGTGTTGGTGTCCCGCGCCAACAACCTTGATCGTGCAAGCTCTAACCGAATCCTCGTTCGCCAAGTCAGTGGCGTGTAGTCGTATATGCCAAGCCAGACGGTGATCTCGTTCCAGACTCGAACTAAGAATCGACACTGAAATAACAGGTGGGCTGCAAACTCTTGCACTTGTTTGCGGAGGGGGAAAAGGCCACGGTTAGGCCATCCGCTTCGTGTCAGTCGATCTGCTGTCCAAACTCGGTTCTGAAGAACTAACCAAGCAAATAATTTGCACTTCGGAGGGGCTCACATCTTCCAGATCGTGGCATGGTTGGGGCTATATGTTAGGCCCGCAAAATGCGCCAAGTATGCCGTTGACGTCGAGTACTCCCCCATTTGTAGTGAATTTACATGATATAGTGTCTTGCCTATCATTTCTGAGAGTAACATCAGCAATCATCTCCCAAAGTTTAGCAAACTGTTGTGTATGTGTCAATCATCTCCCAAAGTTTAGCCCTTGTTGGGTGTTAATCTGGTGAATCCAAGAGTTATTGTCCAGAGCCTTACTAACCACACATGCCTTCCTTTTTGATATCTCGAAAATCTTAGGTGTGATGACTCTGGGCCTAAGACCATCAAGCCAAGAGGATTCCCAAAATTCAGTTGTCTTACCATCACCGATGAACATCGTTGTGGCCGCCGCAAAAAGATCCTTATCACTGTCAGTACATGGCGTACCCATCCCAGCCCATGTTTTGGCGGATCAGCTCATTCGAACCAAAGCCAACAAAGACGTAGAGCAGAAGCCAAATTTTCCAGGTCTAACACACCCAACCCCCCATAGATCTTGGGCTTGCACATGAGGTTCCAGTTAACTTTACATTTGCCTCCCGTCACCGTATCGCAACCCGCCCATAAATAGGCGCGCCTCAGACTATCAATCTTTTTGCTAACTTCAACCGGGAGGTCAAGTGGTGTGAGGTGGTATATAGCAATGGCTGTGAGGACTGCTTTGACCAAGACAATGTGCACTGGTGTTGGCACGTGCATGGCCGACCAGGGGGTAGTTTGGCAGCCACCTTATGCTACAAGAACTTAAAATGAATTCACTTGAGTCTCTTAATTGACAGTGTAAGGCCAAGATATCACATTGGAAAGGAGGTCCTGACTGTAGGGAAGGCCTAGAGGATGTCATCAAGATCGATGTTGGCACATCGAATGGACGCCACAAGGCTTTTGCTGCAGTTGGTGACTAAGCCAGTAACATCGCCAAAGGAGCTGAGAGTGGATGCATCCTGGCCCAGAGCAGACGTGACCGGGTACTGGAGCCGGCATCGAAGCAGCGCGCCGCCTGCGATGCATCTGCTCGATCTCCGCACAAGTTCAATGCTGGAGCGACATGGCTGCTTTGTACCGCACTGAAGCCGTCCGCCCATCTCTCGTCCTACCAGCATTAAACATGCACGGCGGCCGAGAAACCCACTTCGGCTCCAGCATTGAAACAGACCGCTGCTTGGCCTAGCCGACACAATGAATTCATGCCGGACAGATCCCGACGTCGGTCGGGTGCACTCCTTCCGGAATGGCGGAGGGCAATGCGGACTGCCATATCCTCCTCCATCCCTCAGGAGACGACACCGCATTCAACAGTCCCGGAGTGGTCGGAGTCAGATCCGCTGCCTGCCATGCCGGAGAGGGCCGGAGACTGCTGGAAGGGAGCTTGGGGTGGAGTGGGGTGGAATGGAATGGGTAGGGTTTGATCCGAGGAGCGGATGGCGGGATGGAATGGGATGAGCAAGCGTGGGCCGGATTCGATGTGACGGACGCACCCGAACCTTTCCATATCCACCCTAGATTTGAGCTGGATATGAGGTGCGTTTGGGGCCGGCATGAGACGTCCGTCTGAGTCGAGTTTTCTTAACATACTAGTGGCCCGACCGTACGAGGGTTTGAGGAGTCCAATTGTACATGTTCTTAGGCCTCGGGATAGCACTGCGCTACAGTGCTAAAGACCGGAAGGATGCCCTCCTCTTCCTCCCTCCCTCTAGTGTATACACGTACGCTTTAATTAAAGGAGTGAGATTGATGATCGGTCTCCACGCTCTTGTAGGTACGTATATAATGTACTGTACTAGTTTGGAGTGCTGCCAAAGTACGTAGCATCTGCACGGTCCATATACACGGCAGAGGCATGTGGGCGATCGCACATACATACAACGAACGCATGATGGATGGGACATCGACGGATGAATCGGACCACTTGCGTCTCGTATTCTCTGAGGAAGCCCGATCCGATCGGTCGATGGCTACATGCACTGCCCTCATGTGGCTACCCCTACCTGTACGTACTACATATAGGTTTGTTTTAGCTTCTAACTAGTATATGCATGCCAGCCGGTAAACTCCAGACGCATGATGTAACTTACAGTATCATCATATCAGTACGTACTTGCTTAGCTAGTACCCCTCTATATAGCTAGGCAGATGCGTAATGTCACGGTACATGTACATCAAGAGAGTAAATAGCGTAAAACTACTAGTTTACAGGCTTTGGTTCCAAAAAACTACCATTTTTTAAATTTTCTCAGAAAGCTACCGAACGCGCGGTCCGCTGTTTCAAAAAACCCAAACCTGCGGTGACTAGCGTTTTAACCGTTTTCCTGACGGACTGGGCCCATTTGCAGCCCACGTGGCCACGCGCGCTAACGGCATGGCCGTTAACGGCCGTTAGCCGACCCGGGTCCGGTCGGAACCAAAGTGGGCGGTCGGCCACACACTCTCTCACTCCCCTCCTCTCCCCCGCGGTGACCTAGGTGGACGATGGCGGCGGCGCAGCCAAATGTCGTCGGCGGCGAGCTATTGAGGCAAGGCGGCACCGGCCAGGAGGGCGGTGGACACTCAGAGGTGGACAAATGGCTAGGCAGCTCGAGCTTCCCGGCGCAGCGGTCGCAGCAGCCATCACCGCCCGCAGCTCATGTGGATCCGGCGAGCTCAGATCCGGAAGTCCGCGCGGCTAGGGCAGTGGCGAAGCGCATCCACACTGATCCAGCAGGCGGCCACCATTGGGCGTCGTCCTTTGGTGGAGTGAGGTAAGCACTGGTCAATGTTTCTGGGTCCTTTAGTTAAAATTTCCGTGTGCTTTAGTTCAAATTAGAACTAGGGTTAGTAATTGTTTGTTCTTGGCATGCTACTTTATTTTATTGGTTAAGTCAGTGTAGAAGAAAGTGCATTTGGTTAGTTCATTTGGTCAGTGCATAGATGTTCTTGATATCTGAAGAAAGTTCAGTAATGTTCAGTGACTTAAAAAATAATTGTTTGTCAATTTAATCCTACAGCTTAGATGATGAGATTTGGGACTTGAGGCTACATTTTCAAGGAATAGATAATATGGAGAAAAAGTATTCAGTTTCCTCAGATATCAGTTATCTGACCATATTAGCATTGGTTGAGTTGGAGGGCTATGGCATGGATGCATTTCTGACTTATGTAAAGGAAGAGGGAAAGGGGTTGGAGGGTGTGGAGGCCCTGGATACTGAGGAGGCATTAGAGGAAATGCTTGACTTATTTGTTGATAAGAAGGTACTGAACATCAGTGTCAGAAAAGCTACTGATCCAAGCCCAGCTGATGAGGAACAGATCCCCATTGATCATGTTGGTGAACCTGTTGTTTACAGAGTTTCACAAGAAGGTGTTCTGTACCCTGCCTCTAATGCTAGCTTGCCATCTTTAACCCCTGATGAGCCCTACATGAGCACACAGCAAAGCAACAATTTGAACAAGGGGAAAACAGTTGTGGAAGAAGAAGATGTAGAAGAAGAAGCAGATGAAGAAGAAGAAGATGTACCAGAGGAAGAAGATGAAGTTGAAGATGACAAATCATCTTCAGATTTTGAGTTCTTTAGGGGTGATTACAGAGGGGAGAAAATTTCTTACAAAGCTTGGTGTAGGGGTGAAGATGAGGCTGGCACTGATACTGCAGAGCACTATTGTGCAGCTAACTCAGAACCTTCTGAGTTTTGGGGGGAAGAACCAATAGTTTCTGAAGATGAAGAAGTAGTGGATCCTGCTGCTGTAACTACAAAAGCAGCCAAAAAGCTTAAGCCAGTTAGAAAACCTGGCCCAACTAGCAAGTCTCACAGTGAGCCTGAGCACAACAAGTTTGAAGATTATGTCCCTGAAGCTGATGAGTACTGTTTTCCAGGTGATTTTGGCATAAGTGATGAAGAGGATGCACCAAGGCTGCCATCTGGAAGAAAGAGTAGGAAGAAGCAGAAGAAGGAGAGGAGATGGTATGATCCAAAAAGGTCTGATGCACATGAGCAGTTTTCAATGCATTTGTGCTTTGAAAATGTAGTTGAGTTCAGAGAAGCACTTAGAAATTTTCATGTGAGGACTCTTAGGAATTTTGAGTATCACAGAAATGAACCAAGTAGGGTTATTGCTTGGTGCTCTGAGAGAAAACATGGTTGTGAGTTTTACATAGTTGCCTCCAAGATAGCTCATGAGGCAACTTTCAGTATCAAGAAGATGAACCTGGATCACACTTGTGGAGCAAGTGGAGAGAATACAAAGGTGACAGTCAGTTGGGTTGCTAAGGTTTGTGAGGATACAGTCAGATCCAACCCTGGAGCTGGTGTTGACACAATTATGTCATACACAAAGAAGAAGTTTGGTGTGCATGTGCCTAAAAGCTTGGCATATAGGGCAAGGAAGCAAGCAGTTGAGGTTGTGCAAGGAGATCACAAACTCCAGTATCACAGAATAAGGGACTACCTGCAGTGTGTGCTAGATACTAACCCTGGCAGTAGGTGCATAGTAACAACACATGAGGACCCACTTAACCCAGCTCCTACCCCAAGGTTTCACTATATGTTTTACTGCTTGTTTGCATGCAAGGAGGGTTTTCTGAATGGATGCAGGCCATTTATAGGTAAGTATTCAGAAATTTATATGATTTTTAAACATTGATGTACTTAGGCACTCATGTTATCATGTTAGCAGGTCTGGATGGTTGCTTCATCAAGCTAAGCACTGGTCGGCAGATATTGGCAGCTACAGGGAGGGATGGCAACAATAACATCTTCCCAATAGCTTTTGGTGTTGTTGATAAGGAAGAGACAGACAGTTGGACATGGTTTCTCACACAGTTGAGAATAGTCATTGGAACTGGCAATAAGTTTGGCAAATACACAATTATGTCTGACAGGCAGAAGGTATTTTTCTGAACCTAGTCTTTACATTTGCCTTTACATTTGCCATGAGTAAAATATTATTCAGTAGTAACACTTAAGATTACACTACATTGAACAGGGATTGTTGAATGCAATAGATGATGTATTCCCTGACTCTCCACAAAGGTTTTGTCTTAGACATATTTATGCCAATTTTCAATCTGCTGGTTTCAGAGGAGAGGAACTTAAGAAACATTTAGATCAGGCTGCCTATTCCTTTACCAAACATGGACATGACTTAGGCATGGAGAATTTGAAAAAAGAAAGTTTAGAAGCTTGGCAGTGGTTGTCACAGATACCAGAGCATACATGGGCTAGGTATAAAATGGACACTGTGTGCAAAACAGACCTGTTAGTAAACAACCTTAGTGAGGTTTTCAATAGAATGATATTGGATGTTAGGAAGAAACCAATCAGGACTATGTTAGAGGGCATAAGAACAAAGCTGATGATTAAGTTTCAGAAGATCAGAGAGAAGACAGAGACATGCAGATGGGAAATCACACCTACTTATTCAGAGATTTTAGAAGAGGGGAAGAAGTGGGCTAAATATTGTGAAGCATACATGGCAGGGCCAGGCATATGGCAGGTCACTAGTAGCTCTGAAAACACATATTGTGTTAATTTGAACAATGAGACCTGTGACTGTAGGAGGTGGGACATGACAGTTGTCCCCTGTAGTCATGCCATTGCTGCAATGCAGAAAGTGAAGATACACCCTGAAGACTATGTTTCTGCTTTCTTCAAGAAACCCATGTATTGTGAAACATATAAGCACATAATATTCCCTGTGCCAGGTCCTGACCATTGGCCTCATACACCTGGTGATGATATTTCTCCCCCTGTTTTTAGAGAAAAGAAAGGTAAAAAACAAACTGCCAGGAGGAAAGGCCTGTTTGAGGTGCCAGCTAAAAAGGATACTTCTAGGATTGGTACAGTGACATGCAGCAACTGCAAGAAGCAAGGGCACAGGATCAACAATTGTGGTGTCCCTTTGAAACCTAAGTTCCAGATGAGGCTGAACAAGCACCAGGTATGTCCATTTTTACATTCATTGCATTGTTACATTCATTGCATTGTTACATTCATTTCATTGTTACATTCATTTCATTGTTACATTCATTTTATTTGTAGGAAAATAGAGCAAACTACTCTGAGGCTGGTTCTTCAATGGCTGCAACTGCACAAAGGCCACCAAGGGTACCTGCTGCCTCTGCACCTGCACCAACTCCTCCTCCAATAACAAGTGTGTCAACACAGACAGCTTCTAGGTCAAGGAAAAGGGCAGCTCCAGCTACAACAGCAGTACCACCACCTCTCAAGAAGAGCGGGCCCAACACCTCTTCTTCAACACTAGTACCACCTCCCAAGAAGAAGAACACAACTATTTCTGGCAATGGATCAAGGTCTTCTCCAGCAAAGAACACAAGGTCATCAAGGTCTTCTCCAGCAAAGAACACCAGGTCAGCTGCTGCCAATAGAGCTGGCAATGGATCTTTCATTGCTCCTAGACAATCTGCTACAAGTGCTGTGCAGGATGGGTCAAAGAGGGTCAGGAAGCCATCTGGGAGGGTGAAAGATTACTTTTATGCAAGTGGTAACTAGCTGAAGTGGTTGAACTCCTCTGTTATCCTAAGTTATGTATGCAAGTGCACTGTTTGATTTGGTTTGTCATAACACTGCCTCACTAAGTACTTGATACTGCATTGTTTGATTTGGTTTGTAATATGGTACTTTATGTGGATTCTGCACTTGTCTGCAACTTCAATTCATCTGCAACTTTTATCTATATGTGGATTCAACACTTGATAAATTGATGGTGCTGCTGACCAAGTGCATTATAAGATACTAAGATATGCATAACTGACCAAATGCATACATTTATTCAGAAACATCCAAATATTACATAGATAGAAAGATAGTCTCATAGATTACATCCAAATCTCACAAATACTACCAAAACTATCTCTCAAATTGACTTACAGATAGCTAGAAAGATAGATTACATCCAAATCTCACAAATATCAGTCATAGCGCTCAAAGAAACGGACCCACTTGGCCCTAGTTGCTGGATGAGGAGCCATGACTGCCCTCATCCTTGCCCACCTAATGATCTCCATGAATGACCTTCCCCTGCCGCCAGTGAAAACCAGCTCTAGTTCTTCATCATTGCACTTCTCCAGTACCTTGTCGGAGAGTCGGCGGTTGAACTCCTCTTGCTGCTCATCATGGGCCGCCTCTAGTGCCCTCTGCCTGCGCCTCCTCCTCCTCCTCTGTGCTGCTGCTGCTGTCCTAACCTCCACAGCCTCCCCCTCTTCCTCTGTGACATCTCCCATGTCAGGATCCATCTGTGGTTTTCTTTTGGGTGGCGGCTGGTGGAGTAACTGGGAAAGGGTGGGGTGGGGAGGGGTTTATATTGACAGATGGATGGGGTTGGGTTTAGTAGGCCTAGCACTGGTAGAAAAAAGCCCTTTAGTCCCGGTTCGCAACAGCCTTTAGTCCCGGCTGTGCAACCGGGACTAAATATGCGCGACTAAAGACCCCCCCCCCTTTAGTCGCGCCTCTTACGGACCGCGACTAAAGGCTTTAGTCCCGGTTCTTGTGGCTGACCGGGACTAAAGGCCCGTCCACGTGGGCGCCAGTGGTCCGTCGGGGCGGAGGACCTTTAGTCCCGGTTCTCGTGGCCAACCGGGACTAAAGGCCTCCTCCGCAGGTTTAGGGTTTTAGCCCCCCTAAACCTGGTTTCTTTTTAGTTTGGAGTGTTTTATTTCTTTTATATTTTATTTTGTGTTTTATTTTAATTTTGATAAAGTTTCAGTACACATATTCTACGCTACTATATACATGCATATGAAATTTCAAACAAAAAGAATTCAAGAGGAATATATAATATATATTCAATCTTGGGTGACCATATACAACTTCGAACAAGTTTCCATACACAATTAGGATGGATGACCATATACAACTTCGAACAAGTTTCAATCTCGGGTATGCATATAAATTTCTTCGTCCTCGGTATAGTGTTCTCCTTTAGGATTGATGACTTCCCTCATGAAAAATCCTGCTAATTCTTCTTGAATTGGTCGGAAGCGAGCTTCTGGACTAAGCCTCCTCCGCAAGTTATCCGTCGCGTTCCGCACGCTATCCGATGCCTTCCGCTCAGAGGTGTGTCTCCGGATGTTCTCACAAACATAGTATCCACATAGATTGGTCCCCGGTGGCTGCTTATCCACATTAACTAACCTTCTGAAATCTAGCTCATGTTTGAATTCACCGACAATTTCTTCTGAGAACCGTCTCCAAACCCTACAGGGCAAAGAAAATTAAATGAACAAGGGAGTTATTAGTTACTTGATATTAGGAAATGAACGAAAGAGACCGATCGATATAGAGCTCAAATGATTGAAAATAATTACTTTTGCAGCATTTTTCTCATGTCGGCCCAACGCTTTGGATCCGAATCCATAGAGTCCATGATTAGAACTCTGGAGGTGTGAAGTTCAATATTTAGCAGAATCCAGTGGAACCTGCGGACTAGTGAGGCTACGGTGCACGAATCTCGATCATCGGTGCACTAGCACCAGGCTGGGCATCCGTGGAAGCCACGTTGCTTCTCCGCTGCTGGCTTCCGCGATCCGCTTCATGATCTTCATGCGGCCCTGCAGCCGATTTTTCTTTTACTAGTTCATGCACGGTCTGCTTCAACTCATGGAGTTCCGATGCAAACATCGTCATAAGATCTGCATCCCGGTCCGTCTTTCTCTTACGGCTTGTGTAACAGTACGGGTCATTGTCCTGGGAAAACCCTACTTTCCACGGAACTTTGCCTTTGCCTCGTACACGTCCTCCGTGTTCATCATTCCCGAGGGTTGTTGTCAGTGCGTCTTTCTCTCTGTTGAACTTGATCAAGCCCTCTTGAGCTTGGGTCATTGCGTCAATAAGGGCTTGGGTGGGAGCAAACTGTCTCTGTCGGTGAACACGCACCCCTGTCTCCGGGTCTAGCGATCCCCCATGCTCGTACCACCAGCATTTGGCCCTTGGGTCCCATCCCTCTGTACCTAGAGGGATTCCTCGCACCCTCAGGTCCTCCTCCATCTTCTGCCACCTAGGCTCCGAAAGGCGGTATCCTCCTGGCCCCATAATATGATGGAACTTTTTCTTACTCGCATTATCCTTATTTTTTTCGATATTTCCTTGAAATGCTCCGATTGCTTTTGCCTCACAAATTCTGGCCAATCATCTTTCAGTTTCTCATGTTGTCCATTGAAATCCGGAGTCTTGCCCTTGTTGACATAGTCACGGGTTAAATTTTTCTTGAAGTTCCGGAATGCTTCGCCCATCTTCTGAAGAGCGAACTCTTTAACTAGCCTCCTCCTCTGACGTCCACCCGGAACATCGTTACCGAATTCATCGACTTTGTTGTATTCCGGATGTAGAATGAAATGTTCCATAAGCTTTCTGCAGCAATCCTTTTTCGTTCTCTTCTCGACAAAACTGAAACCAAGACGTGCCTTCTCTGGCTCCTTCCATTCCTGGACGGTGATCGGGACGTTGTCTCTAACAACGACTCCGCATTGGTTGATAAACTTTGAGGTGTGCTGTAGGGGCTTGCCGGTTTCACTGACAAACTCAATGGCATATGTTTCTCCTGTTTTCATCGCCTTGGATTTGCCACGCTTTGTCGTACTCGATCCGGAGGGCTAAAAAAAGAAAGAGAGTCGCGCGCGTTAATACATATGTATTCACATTTCAGTAAGTTTGTATCACGAGAGGCTCAATGTATATATATACCTCGCCGGAGGTGGTTGCTACTTGCAATTCGAGATCGTCGTTTGTTGACGGTTGACCTCCGTCGACAATGTCCGTTCCTTCACCTTCTTGATCATCGACAATCTCTGTTCCACCGTCAAGGTTCAGAAAAGAAGAGACTACATCCTCTTGTTGCTCATATTCTGAGCCCGGCACATAAGGAATCTCGTTGTTGATGATGCCCATTAAATAACGTTCACCTTCCGGATCCCTAAGCGGCTCGGCTCTATCGTCCGCCATATGTCACTCCTGCATGTAGTAAAAATTCTTTAAGTATAAAGGAATTAAAAAATAAGATTAAGGGGACATAGAGGAGGAGGAATTAAAAAATAAAATTATTGAGCACTGCCAAGTATTTTGTTTTGTTTTCTTTGTTTTTCTTTTTGGTTTTCATTTGGTTTCTTTCTTCTTCCTTTTTTCTTCTTTTTTTCTTCTTCTTCCTTTCTTCTTCCTCTTTCTTCTTTCTTTCTTCTTCTTCCTTTTCTTTCTTCTTTCTTTCTTCTTCTTCTTTCTTCTTCCTTTCTTCTTCTTTTTTCTTCTTCCTTTTTCTTTCTTCTTTCTTTTGGTTTTCATTTGGTTTTCATTTTTTTCTTCTTCCTTTTTCTTCTTCTTTTTTTCTTCTTTTTTTCTTCTTCCTTTTTCTTTCTTCTTCTTTCTTTTTTCTTCTTCCTTTTTCTTTCTTTCTTTCTTCTTCTTTTTTTCTTCTTTTTTTTTTTTTCTTCTTTCTTTCTTTTTTCTTTTTTCTTCTTCCTTTTTTTTCTCTTCTTTTTTCTTCTTCTTTTTCTTCTTTTTTTCTTCTTCTTTTTTTTTCTTCTTCCTTTTTTTCTTCTTTCTTTTCTCTTTTTTCTTCTTTTTTTTTTCTTCTTTTTTTCTTTTCTTTCTTTCTTTTTTTCTTCTTTCTTTCCTTTTTTTCTTCTTCTTTTTTTTTCTTTTTTTTTTTTTTTTTTCTTTTTTTTCTTCTTCCTTTTTTTCCTTTTTTCTTCTTTTTTTTTCTTCTTTTTTTTTCTTTTTTTCTTTTTTTTTCTTTTCTTTCTTCTTTCCTTTTTCTTTTTTTTTTTTTTTTCTTCTTTTTCCTTTTTTTTTTCTTTTTCTTGTTTTTCTTTCTGTTTTTTTTTTCTTTTTTTCTTTTTCCTTTTTTTCTTTTTTTCTTTTTTTTTTTCTTTTTTCTTTTTTTTTCTTCTTTTGTTTTTCTTTTTTTCTTTTTTTTTTTTTCTTTGTTTTCTTTTTTTTTTTTTCTTTTTTTTTCTTTTTTTTTTTCTTCTTTTTTTTTCTTTTCTTTTTTTCTTTTTTTTTTTTTTTTCTTCTTTTTTTTTTCTTTTTTTTTTTTTTTTTTTTCTTTTTTTCTTCCTTTTTTCTTTCTTTTTTTCTTTTTTTTTCTTTTTTTTCTTTTTTTTCTTTCTTCCTTCTTTCTTCTTCTTCCTTTTTCCTTTTTCTTTCTTCTTCTTCTTCCTTTTTCTTCTTCCTTCTTCTTCTTCTGCCGGCGCGCGGAGGACGGCAGGCAGGGGAGCGGGCGGCGGGCGGCAGGGCGCCGGGGCGGCGGGCGGCGGGCAAGGGCAGGGGCTGCGGCGGGCAAGGGCAGGGCACGGGCGGCGCTCACTGGGGACGGCGTCGGCGGCGCGCAGGGCTTCGGCGTCGGCGTCGGCGTCGGGGCAGGGCTTCGGCGTCGGCGTCGGGGCAGGGCTTCGGCGTCGATCGGCGTCGGGGCAGGGCTTCGGCGTCGAGAGAGGAGAATGGGAAGTGGCGAAACTGCTAAGTGCAGTATATATAGACGTACCTTTAGTCCCGGTTGGGGAGGCGGACCGCGACTAAAGGTACCCTTTAGTCGCGGTTGGCCACACCAACCGCGACTAAAGGGTACGTTTAGTCGCGGTCCGCCTCCCCAACCGGGACTAAAGGGTTTTGGCGCCGCTTTCGTTCCCGTGCAGAAAAACCCTTTAGTCGCGGTTGGGGACAACAACCGCGACTAAAGGGTACCCTTTAGTCGCGGTCCGCCTCCCCAACCGGGACTAAAGGCATTGTGCCGCTCCCGTCGCTAGTTTAGTCCCACCTCGCTAGTTGAGAGGGGCGCGCAGTGGTTTATAAGCCCCACTGCCGCTCCCCTCTTGAGCTCCTCTCCATTGCAGGCTTACGGGCCTAATTGTCACTGCTATGCCTGATGGGCCTACTGGGCCTTCTGCGGGCCTGAATCCTGGCCCACCGATGGGTTTCTAGTCGTATTCAGGCCGTGGTGGCCCAGTAGGTGGCATATTTTTTATTTTTTGCCTGTTTTTTGTTTTCTTTTTTGCTTTATTTATTTTGTTTTGTTTCTACTTACAACAAAAAACTTATTTATTTTATTTTATTTTGTTTCTAATTACTTATTTATTTTACTTTATGATAATTATTTTTGCTATTAAAGTTTCTAACAAAAAAAGTTCTTTATGAAAATTCTTTTAGCTTTATTTTTACTTATCTATTTTGTTTGTACTTTATGATAATTATTTTTACTTATTTATTTTGTTTGTACTTATATATTTTGAAAAATCTTAAAAATACAATTATATATCAAAAAAATCAGAAAAATAAAACTAATTCATTTTAAAATCCCTTGAAGGTTTGACAAAAGGTTTGATACATCATTCAGTTCATCGACCAAATACAAAGTTTGGTACAATAAATTATTACACATCAATTCTTCCCTTGTGTCCCTGCTTGCTTACGATTGTGCCGTATTCATGGAGCATCCTCATCATTTAACTTAATGCTTGGGTCAGTGTTCACTTTGAAGGGCGGAATTTCACCAAACATATTATAATCTTCTGACATGTCTGTCTTGTCCTCCACTCCCACGATGTTTCTTTTCCCTGAAAGAACAATGTGGCGCTTTGGATCATCGCATGATGTACTGATCGTTTTCTTATCTTTCCGTTTCCTCGGTTTGCTACTCATGTCCTTCAAATAAAAAACCTGAGCGACATCTTTGGCAAGGACGAATGGTTCGTCAAGGTAACCAAGATTGTTGAAATCCACCATTGTCATTCCGTATTGCTCGTCCACCTTTACCCCACCTCCTGTTAGCTTGAACCATTTGCACCGGAACAAAGGGACCTTAAAGGAGGGTCCATAGTCAAGTTCCCATATCTCCTCTATGTAACCATAATATGTGACCTTTCGCCCATTCTCGGTTGCTCCATCAAAGCGGACACCACTGTTTTGGTTGGTGCTCTTTTTATCTTGGGCGATGGTGTAAAATGTATTCCCATTTATCTCGTACCCTTGGAAAATCGTTATAGTCGAAGATGGTTTCTTGGCCAACATGTACAGCTGATCTCCAACATCATTGTCATTCATTAAATGTTTTCGCAACCAACTGCCGAAAGTCTCCATGTGGGCCTTTCTAATCCAGGATTCAGGCTTCCCCGGGTTGTCCGAGCGTAAAATATTCTTGTGTTGCTCGAAGTACGGAGCCACAAAGCTGGAATTTTGCAGAACTATGTGGTGTGCTTCAGTCATAGAATGACCGTCCATACATATCGTGGATTTCCTTCCGATCTTGCCTTTTCCACTTAGTCTCCCCTCGTGCCGCGATTGAGGAATACCAATCGGCTTAAGGTTAGGAACATAGTCAATACAGAACTCAATTACCTCCTCATTTCCATAGCCCTTGACGATGCTTCCTTCTAGCCTAGCACGGTTACGAACATATTTCTTTAATACTCCCATGAACCTCTCAAAGGGGAACATATTGTGTAGAAATACAGGACCGAGAATGGAAATCTCTTCGACTAGGTGGAGCAGGAGGTGCGTCATAATATCGAAGAAGGATGGTGGGAACACCAACTCGAAACTGACAAGGCATTGGACCACATCGTTCTGTAACCGTGGTAGATCTTCTGGATTGATTACCTTCTGAGAGATTGCATTGAGGAATGCACATAGCTTCACAATGGCTACTCGAACATTTTCCGGTAGGAGCCCCCTCAAAGCAATAGGAAGCAATTGCGTCATAATCACGTGGCAGTCGTGAGACTTCAGGTTTTGGAACTTTTTCTCCGCCATGTTTATTATTCCCTTTATATTCGACGAGAAGCCAGACGGGACATTCATACTGCTCAGGCATTCAAAAAAAAGTGACCTTCTCTTCTTTGGTAAGAGCGTAGCTGGCACGACCTTGAAACCATTCCGGATGCCGGTCATCTGGGTCTTTCAAAAGTTGCTGGTCCTGCCGTGCTTCCTTTGTATCATTTGTCTTCCCATACACGCCCAAGAAGCTTAGCAGGTTCACGCAAATATTCTTCGTAACATGCATCACGTCGATTGCAGAGTGGACATCTAGGACTTTCCAATATTCTAGCTCCCAAAATATAGATTTCTTCTTCCACATGGGTGCGTGCCCGTCAACTCCCCGCGGAACTGATTGTCCGCCAGGACCCTTTCCAAAGATGACTTTCAAATCCTTGACCATATCAAATATCTCAGCACCAGTACGTTCCGCAGGCTTCGGCCGGTGATCTGCCTTGCCGTTGAAATGCTTGCCTTTCTTTCTTACGTTATGATTTCGGGGAAGAAATCGACGATGACCCAGGTACACGTTCTTCTTACAATTAACCAAACGTACACTTTCAGTCTCATGTAAGCAGTGCGTGCATGCATTGTATCCCTTATTTGTCTGTCCCGAAAGGTTACTGAGAGCAGGCCAATCGTTGATGGTTACAAAAAGCAACGCTCGTAGGTCAAATTCCTCTCCTTTGTGCTCATCCCAGACACGTACACCAGGTCTGGCCCACAACTGTAAAATTTCATCAACTAATGGCCTTAGGTACACATCGATGTCGTTCCCGGGTTGCTTTGGACCTTGGATGAGCACTGGCATCATAATGAACTTCCGCTTCATGCACAACCAAGGAGGAAGGTTGTAGATGCATAGAGTCACGGGCCAGGTGCTATGGCTGGAGCTCTGCTCGCCAAAAGGATTCATGCCATCAGTACTTAGACCAAATCTTATGTTCCTTGCGTCAACTGCAAAATCTTTGAACACTCTGTCGATCTTTCTCCATTGCGTTCCATCAGCGGGGTGTCTCAACTCCCCGTCGGACTTACGGTCCTCTTTGTGCCATCGCAACGACTTGGCATGCTTTTTGTTCATGAACAGACGTTTCAACCGTGGTATTATAGGAGCATACCACATCACCTTGGCGGGAACCCTCTTCCTGGGTTTCTCGCCCTCAACATCGTCACCAGGGTCATCGCCTCTGATCTTATAACGCAATGCAGTGCATACAGGGCATTCATTCAAATTCTCGTATTCACCGCGGTAGAGGATGCAGTCGTTAATGCATGCATGTATCTTCAGAACCTCTAAACCTAGAGGGCAGACAACCTTCTTTGCTTCGTACGTACTGGCGGGCAACTCGTTATTCTTCGGAAACATATTCTTCAACATTTTTAGCAAATTTTCAAATGATGAGTCACCTACACCTTCCTGTGCCTTCCATTTTAGCAAATCCAGTGTGCAGCCCAGCTTTTTCAGACTATTATCGCATCCTGGATACAACGACTTTTTGTGATCCTCTAACATGCGATCCAAATTCTCCCTATCCTTGTCAGTTTCGCAGCGTCTCCGTGCATCAGCAATGGTCTGACCAAGATCATCAGCGGGCTCATCATGTGCCTCTTCTTCACCTTCACCTAACCCTTCCCCACCTTCAGCATCATCCTCCATGAAAGTATCACCGAAATGATCATGATAGTTGTCATCGATATCATCCCCTTCTTCATCTTCTTCCATTCTAACCCCTCTTTCTCCATGCTTGGTCCAACAATTATAGCTTGGCATGAAACCGTGCCGAAGCAGGTGCATGTGAACATCTCTTGAGGAGGAGTAACCCTTCTGATTCTTACAGACAGCACATGGACAGATAATAAAACCTTGCTGCTTGTTCGCATTTGCCACTACGAGGAAATCTTTCAAACCCGTAGTGAACTCGCCGGAGAGTCGGGGACCGTACATCCATTGCCGATTCATCTGCATTATTATTATATAAAGTATATAATTAACCATCATGCATTTGTTAAACTAACTAGCTAGAAATAATACAAATTAAACAATGAACTACACACATGCGTATTTTATCAATGACACATGAAAGGTTCAAGTTGCTAACCGCGATCGCGGAGGAAAAATAAATGAGAAAGCTCAAGTGTGGCTCGGACACTTCATATCATGTTTGTTTCAGGCTCTCGGGCATTTCATCGAACACCTTGTGTGCATAGGAGGAATCAAAAGCAAACCCACCACCCCCTTCTGAAAATTGTGAAGTGAGCTGAGTGAAGTGAAGTGAGTTGAGTCCTATATATAGGGATGGGCCTTTAGTCCCGGTTGGCCTGGCCAACCGCGACTAAAGGCCTTCGGGGCCCTTTAGTCCCGGTTGGCCAGGCCAACCGGGACTAAAGCCCCTCCCGTCCGCCAGCTGGATGGGCCTTTAGTCCCGGTTGGCCTGGCCAACCGCGACTAAAGGCCTTCGGGGACCTTTAGTCCCGGTTGGCCAGTCCAACCGGGACTAAAGCCCCTCCCGT
>NC_057805.1:498732263-498733301 GCF_018294505.1 Triticum aestivum
CTGCAAAATCTTTGAACACTCTGTCGATCTTTCTCCATTGCGTTCCATCAGCGGGGTGTCTCAACTCCCCGTCGGACTTACGGTCCTCTTTGTGCCATCGCAACGACTTGGCATGCTTTTTGTTCATGAACAGACGTTTCAACCGTGGTATTATAGGAGCATACCACATCACCTTGGCGGGAACCCTCTTCCTGGGTTTCTCGCCCTCAACATCGTCACCAGGGTCATCGCCTCTGATCTTATAACGCAATGCAGTGCATACAGGGCATTCATTCAAATTCTCGTATTCACCGCGGTAGAGGATGCAGTCGTTAATGCATGCATGTATCTTCAGAACCTCTAAACCTAGAGGGCAGACAACCTTCTTTGCTTCGTACGTACTGGCGGGCAACTCGTTATTCTTCGGAAACATATTCTTCAACATTCGCAGCAAATTTTCAAATGATGAGTCACCTACACCTTCCTGTGCCTTCCATTTTAGCAAATCCAGTGTGCAGCCCAGCTTTTTCAGACTATTATCGCATCCTGGATACAACGACTTTTTGTGATCCTCTAGCATGCGATCCAAATTCTCCCTATCCTTGTCAGTTTCGCAGCGTCTCCGTGCATCAGCAATGGTCCGACCAAGATCATCAGCGGGCTCATCATGTGCCTCTTCTTCACCTTCACCTAACCCTTCCCCACCTTCAGCATCATCCTCCATGAAAGTATCACCGAAATGATCATGATAGTTGTCATCGATATCATCCCCTTCTTCATCTTCTTCCATTCTAACCCCTCTTTCTCCATGCTTGGTCCAACAATTATAGCTTGGCATGAAACCGTGCCGAAGCAGGTGCATGTGAACGTCTCTTGAGGAGGAGTAACCCTTCTGATTCTTACAGACAGCACATGGACAGATAATAAAACCTTGCTGCTTGTTCGCATTTGCCACTACGAGGAAATCTTTCAAACCCGTAGTGAACTCGCCGGAGAGTCGGGGACCGTACATCCATTGCCGATTCATCTGCATTATTATTATATAAAGTATATAATTAA
>NC_057805.1:498734060-498738024 GCF_018294505.1 Triticum aestivum
CGTCCGCCAGCTGGATGGGCCTTTAGTCCCGGTTGGCCTGGCCAACCGCGACTAAAGGCCTTCGGGGACCTTTAGTCCCGGTTGGCCAGTCCAACCGGGACTAAAGCCCCTCCCGTCCGCCAGCGCGCGCTGGGCCCAGATAGTTGGTCGCGGGTCTCCTCCCGAACCGTGACTAAAGACCCCTTTGGTCGCGGTTTGATTATTTTGGGGACTAATGGGGGCGTATGAAAGCCTCTTTTTCTACTAGTGTAGGGTTGCATTTGGTCAAAGACTAGTGGGCCACTAAGCCCAATTACCCACAGAAATAATATTAGTAGGCTAACAAATAACATATAAAAGATATAAGATCAAGTTGAACACTTAATAGCATACATTCTACATTTCCACAACTTAGTAGCATAAGAGATCCATTTCCACTACTTAATAGCATAGGAGATCCATTACAACACTTAATACCATAGGTGATCCATTACAACTTAACAACATAGGAAATAAGGTTCTTGCACTAGGTTAAACTTCACATTCCCCCAAAATGTACACCCATAATCACTTGCAGTCATGCCAGGCCACATCCTTATATAAAGGCCTTTGGATGTACTTACTTCACCAAGATCAAGCTTCAAGACTCAAGGATGGCCTTGATTTGCTCTAACTTCTCCTTGCTGCCATACCCTTCTTTCAGCAGCTCAGCAACAACAAGCTCAAGCTTTGCCTTCTCCTTCTTAAGAACATCTCTGTCAACTTCAACAGCCTTCATAGCCTTCTTGGTGTTCTTGATGATATCAGCTTGGCTCTGCAAAATGCTCCTCTGCTCTTTTGCAAGTTTGAGCTTTTCCATCTGCACCTCCAACATACCTTTCTCCTCTAGCTCCTTCTTCTTCTTCTTCTCAAGTTCTTCCTCCTCCACTTGTTTCTGGTACACCTTCTTGTCCACCCTACCATCCTGCCAGTCAAACATCTTGGATACATCATCAACAAGCTTGGTGTACTCAATGCAAAGCTTGTCATTTTCAGTCCTAAGCTTGGCCAACTCCCTTTCATGTTCACTCTTAAGCCTGGCCAACTCCTTCTCAAACTTCTGCTTGTCCTGTACCCTTTCAAAGTTCTGCTCATGGAACATCTCCCATAGCTTGCACAGACATCTCTGAAGAACAGTTGGCCAAGGCCCATCAACCCACTCTACAACACCACAATTCACACCATTTTCCTGCATTTATAAATGTGATAAGTTATTACAAATGGACTAGGAGCTTATTTCAGTTCCATGATTAACTTGTATAGACTTCATATGTGACTGTCATATCAAACAAAGTGTTGCATCATATCAAACATCAGTGAACATACATAGCAGAAATGTTTATTGGCATCTAACCTGGACTGGGCAGCCATAGAAACGCCTTCCTGTTACAGGCCCTTCAAAAGCAACACGCTTAATAGGCCTCAGTTGGTGCAGGATGCACTTGGGATGAGCAAGCTCAAGTTGGCCACAGAAAAGGGGCTCCACAGTGGTGTCTGGTTCCTCCTGCAACCATAATAACCAACAAACACTGGTTTCAATCTCCACTCAATACCAGAATCAACAAGCACTGTTCTTTAAACCTGATCACTAAAAAATCTCCAAATCAGCATGAACCTAACACTGTACACAGATGAACCCTAGGTTATCTCAATCCTACAATCAAACCCCACCCTCACTAATCAAGAACAGTATCACACACACAACAACAACACTACACTCAGCAACATCCATGGCTGTAGCCTAGGGTTACTAGCACCTAACCCTAGGTGGCAAAGAACTTACCATAAGTCCCATGTCCATGCTGACAACCTCGAACTCCTCCTCCGAGCTGGTTTCCTCGTCGTTCCAGGAAGCCATTGCGGCAAGGAGGTCGACGGCCACCGGCCTCGAAGACGGCGAGCGGCGGCGAGCTCGTACTGGAGCAGGGGAGTGAGAGCAGGGGAGTGAGCGAGCGAGCACGAGAGAGTGTGCGAGCGGGTGCGCCCGACCGACCGAGCGGTTATTTTACCCCAGTTCCGACCGGGCCGGTCGGCTAACGGCCGTTAACGGCCGCGCCGTGAGCGCGCGTGGCCACGTGGGCTGACAGATGGGCCCAGTCCGTCAGGAAACGGGTTAAATCGCTAGTCACCGCGGGTTTGGTTTTTTGAAACAGCGGACCGCGCGTTCGGTAGCTTTCTGAGAAAATTAAAAAAGTGGTAGTTTTTTGGAACCAAAGCCTGTAAACTAGTAGTTTTATGCTATTTACTCACATCAAGATGGATCCATTTTACTCGTCGTATTTTTGCATTCATCATTACGTTTCGTCCAGGTTTCAGTTGATCATCAACGCGGAAAAAGAAGAGGTTTATTGCCCTGGCCATACGCTCGGTGCGATCGAGTGTATGTATGTATGTATGTATGTAATGTACGTACGTACATATATATGTACGGAAGAATCACGAAATTTGCCACACACGAATTAAATCCCTCTTGTCTCTGCTCCCCGATTTAGCACTGTGGACCTCGTGACACAACCTCCATCGCCGTGTCCAGGAGTCAACACATCTGATCTGGCGCCGGAGCATCAACATCGAACGACTCCATCCATGGTCGTCGTACATGAAGTGAGCCGTACCAGCAGTACGTAGGCCCCGTGGAGCGCGATGTGCGACGTTAACCCGAGCTTAGCTAGGAGCACATGCATGCATACGCGCGTACCAACCGGGCGAACGGCCAAAAAATATAAGCACAGGTTCCGCCGTTGTGCATGCATGGGCTGATCAGCGCGTGGATGGAGGGCCGGAGAGAGCGCGGGTGCACGGGAACGGAAAGGCCAAGACTTTTTGGTACATGCACATGCACGGAAGAGATGGGTCCTGGTTCCATCGCCGGGGCGGAATGGCAATGGACGTGACGCGCCGCGCACGTCGTTCTTCCTCTTTGCGTGCCGTGTGCTTCTTGATTTTTTGGGCCGTGCGGAATGGCAATGGAATGTGATTTTTTTTTTCTGATTTTCTTCTTCTAAAGTTTGAGCTCGATCAATTAACTAACCCAAATGATAAGTGCCACGTGTTCCCGACGTTTTTTACAATTAAAGTTGTCATTCGAAAAAAAAAATAAACCAAAAAATGAACTAAAACTCGCCATCCGAAAAAGGAGTTGCCATACTTGACAACTAAAGTTGCCTTCTCGCGTCACTAAACTTATCATAAAAAACGTCTGAAGTTGTCATGTATTCATGCCATACGTGTGGCACTTATCATGCACCAGATACATCACACACATCACTCCGAAGGAAACCTCTCCAGTGTTGCACATTAACGTCACTGTCATCGTTTCTCTCTAAGCAAGCGACGCTTCGCAAATGACTGCCAATTAAGCCCGCACCACATAGGATGTGAAAAGACACATGAAGATCCATGATTACTGAAAAAATATGCTTATTTATTGGATCCAATTTGCAATGGATTCGACGGATTGGCCGCCTCCCCATGTGTTAAATCATATGGAAAAACTGGGCACCCCGAGGTGCAGGTTCTTTGTGTGGCTAGAGCATCTGCATTTGGACTTAGCAAATCTGTCACCCTTAAACAATCATGGACGCGTCCGGTCAGTGTCCGGGGGTTTCCGTTTTGAGACTCTATTTGTCCGCCCGTGTAGCCATGCTCCTCATTTTCCCCTTATATGTCCGGTTACTTTCCTGTGATTGGTGGAGATGAAGAGAGAGAAAGAAAAGAAAGAATAAAGAAAGAGAAAATGTGGTCCGAGGTGGGCCGTGTCCTACGTGGCGGACTGACCGGGCTTGTCCGGGTGCATCCGCATGCCCTCGTATCCTCCTCATATTTGGTCACAATATGAGGGTATGCAGACAACGCATACATATAGGGATATGAGGGGTCCAGTTGAATCAGATTTTTGCCATCTCTCTCTACTTTCGGGTCACTAACCGTGAGCGTCCGCGGATGT
>NC_057805.1:498738246-498739259 GCF_018294505.1 Triticum aestivum
CTTTCAAAACAAAGTTTGGTGAGCTCTATAAAATTGACTGAAATTGCGGCCTTTGCCCGCTTTGCAAGTGGAAGAGAGAGTCGGCCTTGCGCCTGCTCTTCAAGTGTCGCTATTCCATCCAGATTTGGAGTTCAATCTAGTTTTTGCCTAGTTTGGTGGATTCATATATCGCAACCTGGGACCAACTTCACATGTTTAAGGATTGGTGGCAATCAATTTCCTCGAAGAAGGATGGTCGTCACAAGGCTACCCTTTTCATTGCTATCCTAGTGGCTTCCAAGATTTGGACTTAGCAGGATGTGAAGCTATTGAACAATACATCACCAATGCCATCAATACTTGTTAGTAAGATCAAATGAGACACATGAAGTTGGCCTCAGCAAGTCAAGTCCTCAAAGTTTATTTTGTCGGGAGAGTAGGCTTATGTCTTTTTGCCTCGACCTTGTGTCAAGGTATTCTCGTTTAATTCACGCGACATTCCTTTTTTATTAGTGGAATGGGGCAAATCTTTTTGTGTCTCTTTCATAAAAATAATCACATTTTGTCTAATAACAAGTGGTGAAACCATATAGTGATGCGGTAGCTAACCCGATGTAGGTGACTACGGTTCGAATATTCCATCTTCTTCCTAATTTTGCACATCCAGTATTTTCATTGTAGTATTTTGTTTCTACATTATTCAAGAATCTATTTTTATGTAATCCACATTCTAAAGAAAAATATTCCTTAATATTTTGAGGGTTTATCAGATAACATGCCCTTTTTTGCATTTCCTACTGAGCTACCTATTTTATGTCTACAAATCCCTCTAGCAGGTGTTAATAGCTATTTCTTTGCTTTCACAATTAGCCGTATCATTTGAATTGTTGTAATGTAACTGTTGGATTTGCTAGCTAAGTCCACCACTAGTCTTCTGATATGAACAAGGACAACATCTTTTCTTGCATAGAGGAGAGCCTCGTCACCCTACAATATGCAGCTCTACGAGGGTTTTAAGTCACAACACATTGAGG
>NC_057805.1:498739450-498850403 GCF_018294505.1 Triticum aestivum
TGTTTGACATCTTGATAAGAGTATTTTTGTTTCCTGTAAAGTTCTCACATGTTTTGAGTATGATGCAAAATCAATATATTTGCAATATTTAAATCAAATCAACAATTCCGGTGGCAACACATGTGATCTCCCCAAGACAGGACTCTTTGTTTACATTCCAAGGTGGGAATGGGTGAGAGGTAGTCTATCCCTGGCTGGGATGAGAGTCTAAAGTTGTATTCTTCTTCAGTGGAAGGCTCTGGGAATCCCTCTTTTAGTTGGCAAGGTCAATCTAGCAGATTTTTCCTCAAACTAGACAATACCCCACCCGTTGCCGTGGAATTAGATATTTAATTTCTAAATATTGCACAAAATATAAATTCAACTTTAAGATCTAAATTATGCGAGGATTTCTGTAGACACAACAAAGCAACAAAAAAATTGAACTTCTCTAAGTTAAATGTGGTGGCTAACTGGCTATCCACTATGCATTTTGCAAGGTAGAGAAATTCTCATAATAAGATCATACGGATTTTACTTGATTAAGCTAGCAAATCCAATGGCTATAACAATTTGGATGATGTGGAAGAATGCATGCATAGGAAAATATATTTTTTGACTTGTAGTGGGGTTTGTCTATATATAAAATATATAGCTATATAGATAGCCCTGCTCATTGATTGTTGGTATTTGGATTAAAAAGTGGAAAAGGCATGACATGCATAGAACTGTTGGCCGGGTGCTAACTTATTGCCTAAATTCCGCGAAGCTATAAGTTGCTAACTTGACACCATTTGTGTTTTGCAATGCATATATTCATAGATACTTTTTTATTTGATAAAATGGAATAATCTGTTATATAGTCTAGATCCCAAGTGCATTTGAGATGGCATATAAAATAATCAAATCTTATGTGCCTAAAAGTAGAATTGACATTATTTTTATGATTGTCGATGATTACTATGAGCGATACTTTTTCAAGACCAAGTACAAATCATGCACATGTTGCCAACTTATTATTGGCTGCAACTTGACACACATTTGCCAATAGTTTAATTAATACTACAGAAATTTCTATAAATATGCTTAAGATATTTGTTGGATAGTAAGATTTAGATATCTCATCCGACAATATTAAATATATATGAACACATGCGCATAGACAGAATTATATATGTATACATCATATAATTTGTGAATCATAGAAAATAAAAATATTTTTTACAAAATACAATTTAAATCTAAAAGCATTTTTTGTTATGTAGACTATAATTGCATAACAAAGAACATTGTAATTGATATATGGAAATATTATTGTGTGGTTAACTATGTTATCCACTTAACCCAAAGTTATACTCATTAGGAATATATTATGATAAAATGAATTTAAGTAAGTATATATTTTTAGTATAAATAGTACATATACTTCAGCTTGGTTGAAGAAGTCTCTCAGCAAAGTTGCGCACTTTACCTGACGAGTTTTGACGTCGTGAGGATATTGGTCGCACTAAAATACTTGAAACATAACTATTTGATACATTATCTTGCAGATACAAATACAATCATAATTTAGATATTAGATCTGTCGCTTGTGAATGTGGAGTCTCTAATGAGTATGATGTATAATCATGGTTGGAAACTAGCGCTAGATGGTAAACCACTTTTTAAGGGATAGACAAATGCTTCATTCAAATACTCCACAAATATGGCGTCTTTATGTCTAATCATTTGGAATTATAATAAACAAGTTATGGATGATTTAATTTATCACGGTATTGGGTGCACTGATAACATAGAAACTAAACTTCTGTCTACGTATATGCCGATGAGTTGTGGCATAGATTTGGAACTTGATGACTTAATGATAGTCATGGATTGAAGCCATTGTGATGGAGCTGTGAGCGAAAATAAGATAAAGCAAGCAATAGTAGGTATGTAGAGGGTAATAATTGGCTTACAGGGTAAGTTCAAAATATCTTATGTGCCTAGATTGTTTGATTAAGTTTCGAGTGCCATCTTCAAATAAGAATTTTTTTAAGGAATCTTGCACTTTTGGTCACATCGGTTGGTTGGGCTGCCGATTTTCAATGTTCATCAACAAATAAAAAACATGAAGGAATTCACTGGTATGCATTTCTCTTTATTTTACCATATTTCAAATAGCGTCAGCTACCATCGTTATTTCATTTCTTTGTTGTTCTTTTGATATCTTTAATTGACACATAATTTTATTTTGAAATTTTCTAGAGATTTATTATCATTTATTACATTTTATAATTTTTGTTTCTTGTTATGACGCATTTAACTGTGATATGTTCAACATCTTGATAAGATTGTTTCTGTTTCTTGTAAAGTTCCCACATTGTTTTGAGTATGATGCAAAATCTATATATTTACAATATTTATAAATCAAATCAACAATTTCGGTGGTAACACATGTGATCTAGTTTTTCTCAAATAACAAGTCCATTGTTTTTTCGCAAAAAAAGAAGAAAAAAACAAGTCCATTCTTCTTCTTTTTTGCGAGTAACATATCCATTCCACACTGAGCAAATTGAAATAGAGTCCACAAAACCCAATCTATTAATTAAGCAGAAGGAAATTTCTGGGTTAAACAGCGGAAAACAATGTGAAAAACGTTTGTAATACACCTAAACTGCCATCAGGCACATGAGCGTGCACATCAGAACATGGCACCACGGACCAGCCTGACTAGTGACTACCAACACACACTCCACACACGACAGATACTCTATACGTATATCAGAGTTTGCATATGACAAAGGGGCTTGTATTTATACCATGTACGGTACATGTTACCATAAAAAAAAAACAAGAGTTGGCCGGACTTGCGGTCCGAACGAGCGAACCTAGACGCAGGGCAGAAATGCCGAAATCAATCTGACATCGACATTGACCGGACGGAGGAAAACAATTAAGAATGGTCATGATCAAAGCCCTGGCTGTGCACGGATGCGGCGGTGCGCGTTGATCGGGGCCCGGAGAGCGCGGGTGCACGGGAACGGAAAGGCGAAGACTTTGTGGCGCACGTACTGTAGTACTACGGCGGATGGAGCCGCAAGTCAAGCAACCCAGCTGGTGCGCGTGCAGTCCACGTAGTAGCACCCGGCCGGAAGACGCGGGTGTCCGCCGCCGGAATGGCAACCAGCGATCGACGGGTGTGGCGCGCCGCGCTCTCCGGTGCAGGTCAATCCTCTTCGCCAGTGGCCGCTTTGTCATGAACGCCGGTTCGAGCAAAGGCGATTACTCCGGCCTGCTACCTATCAGCCCGTGCATGGCTTATCTGTATGCTATCCTGTGTGACATGAGATGAGTGAAAATTTGGCAGCAAATCCAGACCCGGACTGCGACGGTAGTAGAAAGGCCTTACCCTCTCCCGTGCATTTCAAACGAGCGATCGAGCTTGAAAGTTGGGGCTGGACTAGCGTGCCGGTCAGAGGGCGCGCGGGACGTGACACGCACGCACGTACCGTCGACGTTGGCACTGTGGCACGTACGCGCAGCGTGACACGAGGCGCAGTAATGGCAAAGATCCCCGGGGCCCGAGCCGACGCAGGCGGCGATACGGCGGGCGCGGGGACATGACGGGTGCAGCTGGGCAATCTCGTCGCCACCCGGGCTCCGGACGGGGCGTCGGAGCGGAGCATGAGCTTGCGTCGCTGCCGCGGTGATTACGAGACGAGCCTGCTGGCAACGCGTACGTACTTTTGGGCCAGTCGTCCGCCCATGCATGGATCTTCATCAATCCAGAGGTTGACAGCCCAACCCTTTCCTTCACTCGTTCAGCACCTGCCTCCTGCTCCAGCAGCGACGTCTTTTCTCTGCGGCGTCGTACATATGTTTATGTTTCGCCACACGGCGTGGGGTTTTGACCAGGGCGCGTGCTGCCCGAGGCGTGTGCGACTGCGATGTTGCAATGTGCTTCCATTCCTACGACCACCTGCGTTTTATTACCAGCGAGTAGCTTCCAAAGTTTTTCCGGTGTAAAAAACTGTGGGTGTGGTCAACTCTGCGATTTGGCTTTACCGCATGCCCCCAGCCCCAGCAGTACGTGCGCACCAGTTTTTTTTGGCGGGCTGGCTAAACGTCCAAAACGATGGGCGCTCCGTGTCGGGCATGTACGGACCACAAACATGTTCCAGAACTCTGGACGCCGTAGCAGAGCTCTCGCCTGGCTTAACTGGCATCTGGTAAGTAAAACCACTGCACAAAATGATGCCTGGTGAAGCTGTAAATTAGTTACAGGAGGAGAGCCGTAAGGCCGTGAGAGAGTAGGTGCTCGGTCCAGTTCTGTCATGCATGTATACGTAGTATGTCCATATCCAGAAGGATTAAAAACAGACCAAGTAAATCGCATGTTTCGTCGCCAGTCAACGGCGACGCCCCCAACGGGTCCAAATTTACCAAGGTCCAGTCAATGGCGTGCCACCAGCAGGCCTACCACCACCTCTACTGCAATCTTTCGGGAGTCAGGGTACGAAACAAAAATAAATACAGACGACGATGACCACCCGTGCATGTGCATACATACTACGTATACATACACGGGTACAGCAGCATTCCCAATAAAGCAGCTAGCAGGTACTACGTATGGAAGAAGAAACAACACGGCCGTGGTCGAGTTTTTCTTGACCTATATATCCTGTGACTGTGTGGCAAGGCCTGAATCCACGCAGAGCTAGAGCTAGACGAAGCGACGAAAAAATGGCAGACATTGCTATCTATGATTTTTTTTTCTTGAAAAGGAGGCGTACCCCGGCCTCTGCATCTTTTGATGCACACAGCCATTTATTAAAAATAAGTTCCCAAAGGTTCCAACAAGAAGTCTCAAAATGAAACAAAAGGTCTTACTAAACAAAGAAAAGCCACAAGCGGCCAAAAATAAAAATCACAACCGGCGCCATAAAGACTAGGAGACTAAACGCATATTCTATTATTGGACCGCCATCCAAACCGGTTGTACGTATCCCGTGCAACCATCTCCCATCAGCTGCACCCAATATCCATATGCTCCTTGTGGTCCGCACGGCTGAGTAATGACCACGTACGGATCCAAGTAGACGCTCTGAAGATGACCTGCAAAAAGTTGGTAATGGTTTGTTTGTTAAAGGCAACGTCATTGCGACAATTCCATAAAGACCAAAGTAATGCACATGCTCCCACTCGGATATGTGCCGTGGACTTTGGCTCCACTCCAGCCAACCAGTTATCAAACAAATGTGATATCGTGAGAGGTGGAGTTATGTTGAAAGTAACGTGAATAGTTCTCCAAAGCAGTTTAGCAAGCGGACATTTGATAAATAAATGTTCTATTGTTTCATCCTCATCACAAAAGCAACATCTTTTACTTCCTTCCCACTTACGCTTAGCTAAGTTATCTTTAGTAAGAATGACACCCTTATGCACAAACCACATAAATACTTTTATCTTCAAGGGCACCTTAACTTTCCAAATATGTACCGTCCTCGGGATAGTCCCGGTATTAATCAAATCCGTGTACATGGATTTAACCGAGAAGACTCCTGACCTGGAAAGCTTCCATTGCAAAGTGTCTGGTACATCCGAAAGGTTAACCTCCATTAACCGACGCACAAGATGTAACCATCTATCCCAACGCTCACCTATAACAGACCGCCTAAACTGAATATTAAGCGGAATGGAACCCAACACTGTAGCAACGGAAACCTCTTTCCGTTGTGCAATGTTGTATAGGGATGGATACTGCAAGGCCAGCGGTGAATCTCCTAACCAAGTATCCTCCCAAAATCTAGTATCCCGTCCATTCCCGACGATAAATTTAGTCATGTTGAAGAAGGCTACTTTTGTCCTCATAACCCCTTTCCAGAACGGTGAGTCAGACGGTTTTGCCGTAACCTGGGCTAGTGTTTTGGCATAGAGATATTTGTTACGCAATAGCTGAGCCCAAACTCCATCTCTTTCTATCGATAAACGGTACAACCATTTGCTGAGTAAACACCTATTTTTCACCTCCAAATTTTCAATTCCCAAGCCTCCCTGGTCCTTTGGTCTACAAATTACATCCCATTTTGCCAATCGATACTTATTTTTGTTCTCATCAATTTGCCAAAAGAATCTAGATCGATAAAAATCCAATCTTTTCCGTACCCCAACCGGGACTTCAAAGAAAGAGAGGAGGAACATGGGCATACTTGTAAGTACAGAATTAATAAGCACCAATCTTCCTCCATAAGACAAAAGTTTGCCCTTCCAGCAACTCAGCCTCTTTTCAAACCGATCCTCGATACATTTCCATTCTTTATTAGTGAGCTTGCGGTGATGAATCGGAATCCCTAAATACGTGAAGGGTAACGTGCCTATTTCACACCCAAACAACTGCTTGTAAGTTTCTTGTTCTTCTCTGGCGCGTCCAAAGCAAAACAGCTCACTCTTATTAAAATTAATCTTCAACCCTGATAGCTGTTCGAAAAGGCAAAGCACTAACTTCATGTTTCTGGCCTTAACAAGATCATGTTCCATGAAAATGATAGTATCATCGACATATTGAAGAATGGACACCCCACCCTCAACCAGATGTGGGATAAGACCACCTACTTGACCGTCCTACTTTGCTCTATTAACAAGAATAGCCAACATGTCAACCACCACATTAAAGAGGATCGGAGACATCGGGTCTCCCTGTCTCAATCCTTTTAGCGTCTGAAAGTACTAACCAATATCGTCATTTACTTTGATGCCGACGCTGCCTCCTTGTACAAATGATTCCACCTGCTTCCTCCAAGCTTCATCGAATCCTTTCATACGCAAGGCCTGCTGTAAGAATGACCATTTCACTTTATCGTATGCCTTTTCAAAAACCACTTTGAAGACCACTCCATCGAGCTTCTTCGAGTGAATTTCGTGCAAGGTCTCATGAAGAACGACCACTCCCTCGAGAATGTGTCGACCTGGCATGAAGGCAGTCTGGTTTGGCTGTACCACAGAATGGGCAATCTGAGTCAGACGTTTTGTGCCAACCTTTGTGAAAACCTTGAAGCTCACATTGAGCAAACATATCGGCCTGAATTGCTCAATGCGAATCACTTCCGCCTTCTTTGGTAACAACATGATAGTACCAAAGTTAAGCTTAAAAAGCTGAAGGTGGCCATTAAACAGATCTTGGAACATGGGCATCAAGTCGCCTTTAATAATACCCCAACATTTCTTATAGAACTCAGCTGGGAATCCATTCGGACCAGGTGCCTTATTATTTTCCATTTGGGATATCGCGTCAAACACCTCCTTCTCAGAAAAAGGTGCAGTGATCACTTCGCTCTCTTCATCCCTCAGTTGAGGAATGTCGTCCACCATGCTCTCATCGAGGGCGACATAATTCTCAGCTGGGGCCCCAAACAGATTTTTATAATAGTTGGTAATATACATTTTAAGATTTTCATGACCAACAATCGTACCCTCATCTTGTTCAAGTTGAATGATTCTCTTTTTCCTATGTTTCCCGCTGGCAATCATATGGAAAAATTGAGTGTTGTTATCACCTTGAACAACCTGGCGCACTTTCGCTCTAAGTGCCCACTTCAATTCCTCTTCTCTAAGAAGCTTTGCCAGACTAACCTCAGCTTCTCTTTTAGACACTCGCTCATCCATATCCAGCGCAGTGCTTTCAGCTTTTATGTCAAGGTCATTGATAACCTTTAACAATCTTTCTTTCTCTTTTCTGTAAACACCACTATTGTTCTTAGCCCATCCTCTCAAGAACTGTGTATGATGTCTAATCTTATACTGCCACCGATCAATATTTGACTCTCCCCTTTGTTCCGCCGCCCATTCCCTTGAGATCAACTCAAGGAAATCCTCTCTCTCGAACCACGCAGTTTCAAAAGAGAAAACATTATTTCCTTTTTGTGGTGATAAATAGAGTATTAATCATCTTTCCTTTTTGTAGCTTGGCTAAATTGGTCTGGCAAGTGGTGATTTGTGCTTTTGCACTTTCCTAGACCTCTAGAAGGAAGCAATGACCATATTCCCTACAAATCAAAGAAATATGCTGTCGTGTGGAGGGGTCATCATTTGCTGGGCAATATGGAAAACTACAAATAAGGCTTGCTTTCTGACGATCCTGCTAAAATGGTATATAACCTGTGCTATTACCTGAAGAGTTGAAGCATTTTACAGGGAAATCAAGATCACAGAAGAACTGAGCTTGGCGTGGACAACAACAAGAGGGTGATGGAGGAACTATTTGGTAGAAGTCCCGGGTGAAATCTTTTGAACAGGAGAATTGTCATGGGATAAGATTGATATCTTTTCTTGCCTTTCCCTGAGGAGTTCTGGTTTATATTCACTGGTGGCCTCCTTGTTCAGTTTGATTGTGCGGCTCTTTTTACATAATATAGCTTGTTTGATGTTCAGATATTCAATTCAGTGTCCGGACTCATCTGAATCCGGTGAACAGTAAAATAAAAAAAATCGGATTCTTTTATGAAAGACGATTCAGTGCGTCAGGTGCGTGCAGAATTTTGTGGCTAAATGAGATTTGAGGAGCTCATGGTAAAGGAGACAAAATGAGCTCCGAACAGTCACTAGTAGAAAAAGGGCCATTTGTCCCGGTTCGTAAGGCCCATCTGTCCCGGTTGTGGATCCGGGACTAAAGGATCATTACTAAAGCCCTAGGCCTTTAGTCCCGGTTCTTACACAAACCGGGACAGATGGGCCTCCACGTGGCCGCTGCGGTGAGCCCAGGCAGGAGGCCCTTTGGTCCCGGTTGGTGGCACCAACCGGGACCAAAAGGCATCCACGCGTCAGCAGCTGGCAGGAGCTGAGGTTATTTTTTGAAAGGGGGTGGTTTAGGGGTTTCGGGGGTTAATTTAGGTTGTTAGCTAGCTAATAGAGAGAAGTGTCCTCTCTTATCTCCGTGCTTGGTTTACCAACACTACTGCTATGCCTAAACATGGCTTAGTTTGAAGTGAAGGCAACATGTGGTGCATGTCGAAAGTAATACTAATCCTAACTTGATCAAGTTTGGATTGTACTACTTTCGACATGCACCACATGCATGTTGCCTTCACTTCAATCCAATCCATGGTCATTTCACCCACTGATATAATAAATCTTCATGCTCGCATCATGCATCATCATAATAACAAGTCCTACTAATCATCATCATACAAATTCTACTCGTTATTAATAACATGTCATACGATCGTCATCCTCATAGTCATCGAACCAACCCTACTTAATTTTTCTTAGCACATGATCATCAGTATTAGGTAGGACCTAAATACCCTCTTTAAGGTAAAATAGCATAAAACAATATAGACCCTGACTCTCCATTATGGAGAATGGAGATCATCCTGTCTCCAATTCTTGCGCTTCGCTTCCTTTTGCTTCCAAGAACCTCCTTACGACTGTCCATACATTTTTTCCATTCTTTGATTAGCATGTCTCCACTTCTTTTAGAAATCCGGTATGGACAGTTGAGATTCGTAGGATGACCTGGCTGTATGTTCAAAACATCAAGGCTACCATTCTGATACATCAAATGAGGCACACAATCCTCTTGGATTCTCTGTTGAAAAACATAGTAATAACTTTATAGTTAGCAATGATGTACTAGTTCTAGAAGTATGCAAAAGATGCACAGACGTCGTAATAGTAAAAAATCTTACCAGGGTATCTCCATGGTAGTTACCGTAGTTCAACACGTGCACTAGTGGCACGTATTGACCATAATGTTGAGGAGTTTGATTGTAGATATTGTAATTCTCAAGATCAGTACAAAATACGATCAGATGATTTTTCTCCTGATAAGTTAATTCGGAGCCATCAGTGTAGTGGGTTTTGTCTACCATCTTCCACACATTCTTTGAAGAATGAAAATAACCTGTCAACTATTTTGAAATAAACAATATAAATTAGTTAATAACTATGTTTGAGAAACTCACATAGCGGTAGAATTGGAGCCGTATCAACAAGGACCCAAATTTCCATATTGTCTTGCTCGATTTCAGGATCACCAAGATCCATGGTGACAAGCATATCCTCATGAAAACCATACATCTTGCAAAGTGCTTCCCATTTTTTGCAACCAAAATGGGTTACGCTCTCAGAATTGTACAGATTTACTTCGAAATCCATACCATGATGGGTCCAGGTGAATTTTCTTTGTTTCGAAACCTTCGTGGTCTTCAAAACCCATCCTCTCCAAGACATAGCGTCTTGCATGGCATGGGATAAGCTAGTCGAATTGTAAAAGATGAAAATTACACGTTGAAATAGTTGAAGTCGTGCTTAATTATGAAAAAAAACACTTGTCGTCATTGAGTACCGTTTCAACATCGAAGGTCTCCTCGAGCTTAATGCTGAGCGCCGATCTTTGTCTAGGTGAGGCCTGTCGCACAGACCTCGGTCGTCGTGGCACCAGTCGCACTCCCCTGGGAGACTTTCGTCGTCCGAGTACGACATTTCCTATGTTCATAGTTCAAATGTTAAATTTGTACAATTAAATATATGTACTAAAAAACCTAAATTAGATCATTATTATTTATCACGGGTTGACTATCAGTCTGTCGAGTCTTTTCTTGAAAACTCTCAGCTCACGTGGTGTACATATTTGACCGTCGGTGATGATAGCTCCTCCTTTCATTCCCGAGTGCATTACACCAAATTGTCTAGCACACGGGAATGAAGGAGAAGCTACCCCCACGACAGCAGTCGGGATTCTTCGTCCTCTCATATATATATGGTGGAGACTCTCCCTCACTGATTCCTCTCTGACATTTGCGACCGTCCGTGATGGTAGCTCCTCCTTTCGTTCCCGAGTGTATTACACCAAATTGTCTATCACACGGGAATGAAGGAGAAGCTACCCCCACGACAACAGTCGGGATTCTTCGTCCTCTCATATATGGTGGAGACTCGACAGACTTAAAGTCAACCTGAAATATTGTTTAATTATCTTTCTAAAAAAGGACATATCGAGCGCCTGAAATTTGTCGGAACGGAAATATACATGTTTTTATCTATATCATATGAGCATTCAAACTTGATGGCCATTACATTTCAATGGTTGAAAATATGAGCAAAAACATTTCAAAATATCTTATAGGAATCATATTGACATGGAGATTTGGCTGGTCTCACCTCGAGGTCGGAGGGGGGGTCGGTGACGGGGACGACGGCGGGGATGATGGAGGGGGCTCCTAGATTTCTGCAAAAACAAAAACCCTATAAGCTATCAACTAATCAAACACATACGCCTTGCATAGTGCTCTCCAATTTTAGCATTCAAAGTAGGAGTAGTTTTCCAATTTGAGCATTCAATAAGCAAAACCAAATCGTAAAATAAAGTAGTATTCAAATTAGCATGCATTCAATTATAAGCAAAACTACATCATCTCTTGCGTCCGTACATCGTCGAATATTATCACTAATACACCTCGAATACTATCATACATATAGCATCGCTAATACAGCTAGAGCCGTAGCGCCCGACGGGTATCGGCGCGGGCGGTGGATACCCAAAGAGAAGGAACCATCACAGGATCATAGCTCCAGTGAGATCCCTGAAGAACCTGCCAGGTATTGTTGAACCTGCCCTCCAATGCAACCATGTAGCGATGGACATGCTCGTCCTCCTCGCTGACACGGTGATGTACCACCTCCGCGGTGTCCGGAAGCCATAGCACCGTCACTGGCCCACGCGACCGCCACCAAACAAGGATCGGGTCAACGACGGGCTGGCTCCTCACCAACCTACGCTCCCTGGAAGGTAGCACCTCCCAATACCAGCCCGGCGGAGCCCAGTCCCGGGCATGGCCCCTCTGATCAAGCAGGCCTCCTCCGCCGAGTCGACGACGAGGATGCGGGATAGGCATCGTCGACGTCGATGCGGGAATAATTGCTTGAACTAAAAAAATAAACTAGTTCTATTAATTTTCTTGCTAAAAATAAACTACTTCTATAGTAAAATAAAGTAGTTTTATTAAATCAACTAGTTCAACTACTAAGCACTTACTATAAATAAAATAAAGTAGTACTTACTAAAAATAAACTACTTCTATAGTAAAATAAAGTAGTTTTATTAAATCAACTAGTTCAACTACTAAGCACTTACTATAAATAAAATAAAGTAGTACTTACTAAAAATAAACTACTTCTATAATAAAATATAGTAGTTTTATTAAATCAACTACTAAGCACTTACTATAAATAAAATAAAGTAGTACTTTGATACTTCTCCGTCGTATCTACTTTTCCAAACACTTTTGCCCTTGTTTTGGACTCTAACTTGCATGATTTGAATGGAACTAACCCGGACTGGCGCTGTTTTTAGCAGAATTGCCATGGTGTTATTTATGTGGAGAAACAAAAGTTCTCGGAATGACCTGAAACTCCACGGAACATATTTTTGGAAAATATTAAAAATACTGGAAGAAGAATCCACGTCAGGGGCCCACACCCTGTCCACGAGGGTGGGGGCGCGCCCCCTGCCTCATGGGCCCCCTGACGCTCCACCGACCTCAACTCCAACTCCATATATTCACTTTCGGGGAGAAAAAAATCAGAGAGAAGGATTCATCGCGTTTTACGATACGAAGCCGTCGCCAAGCCCTAAAACCTCTCGGGAGGGCTGATCTGGAGTCCGTTCGGGGCTCTGGAGAGGGGAATCCGTCGCCGTCGTCATCATCAACCATCCTCCATCACCAATTTCATGATGCTCACCGCCGTGCGTGAGTAATTCCATCGTAGGCTTGCTGGACGGTGATGGGTTAGATGAGATCTATCATGTAATCGAGTTAGTTTTGTTAGGGTTTGATCCCTAGTATCCACTATGTTCTGAGATTGATGTTGCTATGACTTTGCTATGCTTAATGCTTGTCACTAGGGCCCGAGTGCCATGATTTCAGATCTGAACCTATTATGTTTTCATGAATATATGTGAGTTCTTGATCCTATCTTGCAAGTCTATAGTCACCTACTATGTGTTATGATCCGGCAACCCCGAAGTGACAATAATCGGGACCACTCCCGGTGATGACCATAGTTTGAGGAGTTCATGTATTCACTATGTGTTAATGCTTTGTTCCGGTACTCTATTAAAAGGAGGCCTTAATATCCCTTAGTTTCCATTAGGACCCCGTTGCCACGGGAGGGTAGGACAAAAGATGTCATGCAAGTTCTTTTCCATAAGCACGTATGACTATATTCGGAATACATGCCAACATTACATTGATGAATTGGAGCTAGTTCTGTGTCACCCTATGTTATGGCTGTTACATGATGAACCACATCCGGCATAATTCTCCATCACCGATCCAATGCCCACGAGCTTTTCACATATTGTTCTTTGCTTATTTACTTTTCCGTTGCTACTGTTACAATCACTACAAAACCCAAAAATATTACTTTTGTTACCGTTACCGTTACTTCCATATTACTTTGCTACTAAATACTTTGATGCAGATATTAAGTTATCCAGGTGTGGTTGAATTGACAACTCAACTGCTAATACTTGAGAATATTCTTTGGCTCCCCTTGTGTCGAATCAATAAATTTGGGTTGAATACTCTACCCTCGAAAACTGTTGCGATCCCCTATACTTGTGGGTTATCAAGACTATTTTCTGGCGCCGTTGCCAGGGAGCATAGCTCTATTCTTTGAGTCACTTAGGATTTATATCTGCTGGTCACTATGAAGAACTTGAAAGACGCAAAAACAAAAATTTATCCCTCAACTACGAGGGGAGGTAAGGAACTGCCATCTAGCTCTGCACTTGATTCACCTTCTGTTTTGAGTATGCTTGCGACACCTAAACCTGCTTCTGCCATTAATTCTGATATGTCGCATGTTATTGATGATGCCACTTCTGCTATGCATGATACTTATGATGAAACTACTTCTATGCTTGATACTACTGTGCCACTTGGTGAATTTCTTGATGAACAACTTTCTAGGGTTAGAGAGAATGAAATTATTGAAACTGATAATATTGAAGATAGTGATGATGAAGACTCTTCCCCTAATAAATATGAATTGCCTGTTGTGCCTGAGGGTTATGTTCTGGATGAAGAATCTGCTAGAGCCATTCTTGCTTGCAATGATAGAAGTGATCTTAAGAAGTTATTAGCTAAATGGAAGCAGCGATCTCTTAATGCTAGAATGAAACCTGACCCTGCTTTTGCTACTTCACCTATCTGTGTTACTAATAAGGATTATGAATTCTCTATTGATCCTGATATAATTACTTTGGTTGAATCTGATCCTTTTTATGGCTATGAATCTGAAACTGTTGTGGCACATCTTACTAAATTAAATGATATAGCCCCCCTGTCTAATGATGAGAGAACTCGCTACCTTTATATCCTTAAAATATTTCTGTTCTCATTAAAGGGTGATGCTAAGATATGGTTTAATTCTCTTGATCTAGGTTGTGTGCATCGTCCCCAGGATATGATTTATTACTTCTCTGCTAAATATTTCCCTGCTCATAAGAAACAAGCTGCTTTAAGGGATATATATAATTTTGTGCAAATTGAAGGAGAGAGTCTCCCACAAGCTTGGGGGAGGCTTCTCCTATTACTTAATGCTTTGCCTGATCATCCTTTTAAGAAAAATGAAATACTTGATATCTTTTATAATGGACTAACCGATGCTTCCAGAGATTACCTGGATAGTTGTGCTGGTTCTGTTTTCAGGGAAAGAACACCGGATGAAGCTGAAATTCTATTGAATAATATGTTGACACATGAAAATAATTGGACACTTCCTGAGCCAACTCCTGAGCCTATTCCTAAACCAACTCCGAAGAAGAGGGGTGTTCTATTTCTCAGTCCTGAAGATATGCAAGAGGCAAAGAAATCTATGAAAGAAAAGGGTATTAAAGCTGAAGATGTTAAGAATTTACCACCTGTTGAAGAAATACATGGTCTTAATTTACCGCCTGTTGAAGAAACACACGATCTTAATCCATCACCTATTGAGGAAACTCATGGTCTTGATAACCCGACACAGGTAGTAAAGGTAAATTCTCTCTATAGATATGATAAAGCTGAAATCCCTCCTACTAAGTTTGCTAGCCAATGTTTAGATGAGTTTGATAACTTTATGGTTAAGCAAGAAGATTTCAATGCTTATTTTGGTAGACAGTTAAAACAAAATGCTTATATGATTGAACACTTGGGTGATTATATGTCTAGAGCTAAAGGTGAACTTAAACTCATTACTAAACATGCTTCTATGGTTACCACTCAAGTAGAACAAGTACTTAAAGCTCAAAATGATTTCCTCAATGAATTAAATAGTAAGAATAATGAATATGCTGTTAGAGTAGCTACTAGAACTGGTAAAATGACTCAGGAACCTTTGTATCCTGAAGGCCACCCTAAGAGAATTGAGCAAGATTATCAGAGAAATAATATAGATGCACCTAGTTCTTCTAAAAAGAAGAAAAAGAAATGATAGGACTTTGCATGCTTCTAGTGAACCTATTGCTGAACCACCTGAGAATCCAAATGATATTTCTATTTCTGATGCTGAAACACAATCTGGTAATGAACATGAACCTAATGAAAATATTAATGAAGATGTTCATGATGATGCTCAACCTAGTAATGATAATGATGTAGAAATTGAACTTGCTGTTGATGTTGATAACCCACAATCAAAGAATCAACATTATGATAAGAGAGACTTTGTTGCTAGGAAACATGGTAAAGAAAGAGAACCATGGGTTCAGAAACCCATGCCTTTTCCTCCCAAACCATCCAAGAAAAAGGATGATGAGGATTTTGAGCGCTTTGCTGAAATGATTAGACCTATGTTTTTGCGTATGCGATTGACTGATATGCTCAAAATGAATCCTTATGCTAAGTATATGAAAGAAATTGTTACTAATAAAAGAAAGATACCGGAAGCTGAAATTTCCACCATGCTTGCTAATTACACTTTCAAGGGTGGAATACCTAAGAAACTTGGAGATCCAGGAGTACCAACTATACCATGCTCCATTAAAAGAAACTATGTTAAAACTGCTTTATGTGATCTTGGAGCCGGTGTTAGTGTTATGCCTCTCTCTTTATATCGTAGACTTGACTTGAATAAGTTGACACCTACTGAAATATCTTTGCAAATGGGTGATAAATCAACTGCTATACCTGTCGGTATTTGTGAGGATGTGCCTGTTGTGGTTGCAAACGTTACTATTTTAACGGACTTTGTTATTCTTGATTCCCGAGGACGATAGTATGTCTATTATTCTTGGAAGACCCTTTTTGAATACTGCAGGGGATGTTATTGATTGCAACAAAGGCAATGTCACTTTTCATGTTAATGGGAATGAGCATACGGTACACTTTCCGAGGAAACAACCTCAAGTCCACAGCATCAATTCTATTGGAAAAATTCCATCGATTATATTTGGAGGTTTTGAATTTCCTCTTCCTACTGTCAAGAAGAAATATGATATTCTTATCATTGGGGATGTGCATATCCCCGTTGAGGTAACATAGTGTTATTCGAAATTTCTCCAGTTCCATGTTATTCGGAATGAGTTTGTTAACAAGACTTGATCAACCTTGTTAATGGATTCCTTTTGATGAGCATGAGATGGATGAAGTTAGAAAGCACAACCTTCTGTACCCTACTTTTACTTTCTGTTATTTAGTTGAAATAAAGTAAAAATAGTATTTTTCTGTCAGTTTTCTGAATTATCCGTGCAATATAAAAATACCCCAAAAATAAAAGTTCTCCAAATGCCCTGAAAATGGAATATGATTCTTTCTGGAATATTTGAGAATATCTGGCACTGAGAACACAGCAAGGGGAGAAAGCACCTGGCCACGAGGGTCCAGGGCACGCCCACCCCTACAGGGCGCACCCCCCTGCCTCGTGGGCCCACGGTGGCCCCCCTCCACTTATTCCTGCACCCACACACTTCTTCTTCCTCCCAAAAAAATCACTATCCAGCTCAAGCACAAGTTCTAGCTCATTTTGCTGTGATTTTCGATCTCCTTGCTCAAAGCACCTCTCACAAAACTGCTTGGGGAGACTGTACCTTGGTATGTGACTCCTCCATTGGTCCAATTAGTTTTTGTTCTAGTGCTTTATTCATTGCAAATTTTTGCTGCCTAGGTGACCATGTTCTTGAGCTTGCATGTCAAATTTATATGGTTCCAAGTAGTTCTAATGCTTGATATAGTCTCTAGGCACTTGTAGGAGTAGTTGCTATCAATTTTGTTGAGCTTGGCTCACTTTTATTTGAAGTTACTAAAAAATTCAGAAATTTTTCAGAGGAAGAAATATGCTTAGGAAAATGTACCAAGGTGGTTCTTCAAGGAAGCAAGGACCCAGGCTTGCAATGCGTGATGCTGACGATGAGCCACCAAGGGACGCTCCAGTGCGGCTTGTGAATGGCCTTCAGAAAACTTTATTGATCGAGCGGGAATCAAGGAAGAATTTAAAGCATATTTGTGTAACGCTGATCTTGTGAGCTTCGAGGAAAGGTGCAGCCAGTACCACTATCTCACTAGTTCCTTTGTGAGGAGGTTTGAATTTTCATCTTCACGCAATTCTCCAACTGTCCTGTTTGATCTTTATGAAAAACTTATACGATGGACTTAGAGGATTTTACCACTGCTTGCAAACTTCCACAATGGGGTAGTGCTAGTGAACCTCGCAAATCTGAATTTAGAAATTTTCTTGCTAGTATAACTGTGGGGGAATCTAGAGACATAACACAAGCTACAATAGGGAGCATTCATTTTCCTGCTATACATTATTTTGCTCTCTTCATAGGTAGGTGCATAAATGGTAAAGATGAAGCATGTCATATGTGTGTCCCTGACCTCAGTATTCTTAGGAGTGCTGTGTTAGGAGACAAATCTTATAATTTGGGAGCCATTGTTGCACGTAGATTGCATCATAATAGATTTAATGGAGATTTCTTTGGCAGGAATTTATGCAACCCGCTTAGCTGATTTTCTTGGTGTAACCATACGTAATGATGATATTGAATTGCCTCCTACTTATTTAGACTTTAATGCTATGGTTCACCACCAGTTTGTCGAGAGGAATGAATCACCTCTCCGGTATCGCTTAATCTTTGACAGACGTCGTGTTGTCCGTATTACTCTCCCTGCTCCTGCCTTCTTTGATTATCAGGCAAAAGGAAGACATTTTATTACCAGAGAGGAGGCAGACGAGTACGAGAGGAGGGCGGAGGCAGCCCGCCGCCACGCTGCAGCTCAGGAGGCAATAACTGCTGCATCGCAGTACGACCCCGGCTACAACTATGGATATCCGCCAGGCCATCTGTGGCAATGAACCAACTTAGGCCAAAAGGCTAAGCTTGGGGGAGTACGTATTTCTCATCGACATTACATTTATGTTCACACACACTCATTGCTAGAAGTCGGTGCTCATACTCTCACTGTAATATCCATGCTAGTTTATTTTCTTTTTCTTGCTTTCTTCTTGTGTGTCTCAAAAACCTTAAGAAAACCAAAAAAATTAGTTGTAGCTTTTAGCTAGTTTACTTTCTTACTGTAGTAGTAATAATTAAAAAGAAAACCCAAAAAGATTTCCTGTTCTTCTTTTGCTTGTTGGGAGCTTTCCCGTGTAAATAGTTTTATTTCTTTTCTTTTCTTTGGGGGTCGATAGGAGAAGACCATAATTAAATTATTGAAGTGGCTCTTATATGCATTATTGTTGATTTAACCAAGAGCCCATATTGCCCTGTCTTCTCCTGTTTATTGAATGCTTGCAGATTCCAGCTTAGTCCAATGCACGTGCACTCTTATTATTTTCACATCGTTCAGTCGTGCAAGTGAAAGGCAATAATGACAATATATGATGGACTGATTCAGATGAGAAAAGCTGGTATGAACTCGACCTCTCTTGTTTTTGTAAATATGATTAGTTCATCGTTCCTGATTTAGCCTATTATGAATAAACATGTTTGCAATGACAATTAGAGATCATAGTTGCCATGCTTGATTATCTATGAGTTATAATGGTTTACCTTGCGTGCCAACATGCTATTAAAATGGTTGTGATGTGGTATAGTGGGGTGGTATCCTCCTTTGAATGATTTAAGTGACTCGACTTGGCACATGTTCACACATGTAGTTGAAACAAATCAACATAGCCTTCACGATATTTATGTTCATGGTGGATTATATCCTACTCATGGTCGTACTCAGTGTCTATTAATTTTAATGTATGTTCATGACTGTTGTCGCTCTCTAGTTGGTCGCTTCCGAGTCTTTTGCTAGCCTTCACTTGTACTAAGCGGGAATACTGCTTGTGCATCCAATCTCTTAAACCCCAAAGTTATTCCATATGAGTCCACCATACCTTCCTATATGCGCTATCTACCTGCCGTTGTATGTGCCAAACTCTAAACCTTCAAATGAAATTCTGTTTTGTATGCTCGAATAGCTCATGTATCAACTAGGGTTGTCCTTATCTTCCATGTTACGGGTTATTCTCAAGAGGAGTGGACTCCGCTCCTCACTCACGAGAAAATGGCTGGTCACCGGGATGCCCAGTCCCATGCTTTATGCAAACTAAATCAAAATAATTGCAAACAAAACTCCTCCGGGGCTGTTGCTAGTTGGAGGCACTCGTTGTTTTGAGCAAGCAATGGATTGATGCTTGTTGGTGGACGGGGAGTATAAACTTTACCATTCTGTTTGGGAACCGCCTATAATGTGTGTAGCATGGAAGATATCGCCATCTCTTGGTTGTTATGTTGACAATGAAAGTACGCCGCTCAAAATATCATTTATCTCTACATTAAAATCGAGCTCTCGCACCTCTACAAATCCCTGCTTCCCTCTGTGAAGGGCCTATCTATTTACTTTAATGTTGAGTCATCACCCTCTTATTAAAAAGCACTAGCTGGAGAGCGCTGCTGTCATTTGCATTCGTTACTATTAATTTATATCGGGTATGACTATGACTGGATCTCTTTTACCATGAATTACATTGTCTAGTCAGTCCTTGATCTTTAAAGGTGCTCTGCATTTATGTTTTGCGGTCTCAGAAAGGGCTAGCGAGATACCATCTTGTTATATCATATCATGATTGTTTTGAGAAAGTGTTGTCATCCGAGATTTATTATTATTGCTCGCTAGTTGATTATGCCATTGATATGAGTAAACATGAGACCTAAGAGTTATTGTGAATGTGGTTAGTCATAATCTTTGCTGAAAACTTGAATGCTGGCTTTACATATTTACAACAACAAGAGCAAACAGAGTTTGTAAAAGTTTTTTTTTTATCACTTTCAGTTTATCAACTGAATTGCTTGAGGACAAGGAAAGGTTTAAGCTTGGGGGAGTTGATACGTCTCCGTCGTATCTACTTTTCCAAACACTTTTGCCCTTGTTTTGGACACTAACTTGCATGATTTGAATGAAACTAACCCGGACTGCCGCTGTTTTCAGCAGAATTGCCATGGTGTTATTTATGTGCAGAAACAAAAGTTCTCGGAATGACCTGAAACTCCACGGAACATATTTTTGGAAAATATTAAAAATACTGGAAGAAGAATCCATGTCAGGGGGCCCACACCCTGTCCACGAGGGTGGGGGGCGCGCCTGCCCTCCTGGGCGCACCCCCTTCCTCATGGGCCCCCTGACGCTCCACCGACCTCAACTCCAACTCCATATATTCACTTTCGGGAAGAAAAAAAATCAGAGAGAAGGATTCATCGCGTTTTACGATACGGAGCCGCCGCCAAGCCCTAAAACCTCTCGGGAGGGCTGATCTGGAGTCCGTTCGGGGCTCCGGAGGGGAATCCGTCGCCGTCGTCATCATCAACCATCCTCCATCACCAATTTCATGATGCTCACCGCCATGCGTGAGTAATTCCATCGTAGGCTTGCTGGACGGTGATGGGTTGGATGAGATCTATCATGTAATCGAGTTAGTTTTGTTAGGGCTTGATCCCTAGTATCCACTATGTTCTGAGATTGATGTTGCTATGACTTTGCTATGCTTAATGCTTGTCACTAGGGCCCGAGTGCCATGATTTCAGATCTGAACCTATTATGTTTTCATGAATATATGTGAGTTCTTGATCCTATCTTGCAAGTCTATAGTCACCTACTATGTGTTATGATCCGGCAACCCCGAAGTGACAATAATCGGGACCACTCCCGGTGATGACCATAGTTTGAGGAGTTCATGTATTCACTATGTGTTAATGCTTTGGTCCGGTACTCTATTAAAAGGAGGCCTTAATATCCCTTAGTTTCCATTAGGACCCCGCTGCCACGGGAGGGTAGGACAAAAGATGTCATGCAAGTTCTTTTCCATAAGCACGTATGACTATATTCGGAATACATGCCTACATTACATTGATGAATGGAGCTAGTTCTGTATCACCCTATGTTATGACTGTTACATGATGAACCACATCCGGCATAATTCTCCATCACCGATCCAATGCCTACGAGCTTTTCACATATTGTTCTTCGCTTATTTACTTTTCCGTTGCTACTGTTACAATCACTACAAAACCCAAAAATATTACTTTTGCTACCGTTACCTCCATATTACTTTGCTACTAAATACTTTGTTGCAGATATTAAGTTATCCAGGTGTGGTTGAATTGACAACTCAACTGCTAGTACTTGAGAATATTCTTTGGCTCCCCTAGTGTCGAATCAATAAATTTGGGTTGAATACTCTACCCTCGAAAACTGTTGCGATCCCCTATACTTGTGGGTTATCATACTTACTAAAAATAAACTACTTCTATAGTAAAATAAAGTAGTTTTATTAAATCAACTAGTTCAACTACTAAGCACTTACTATAAATAAAATAAAGTAGTACTTACTAAAAATAAACTACTTCTATAGTAAAATAAAGTAAATTTTATTAAATCAACTAGTTCAACTACTAAGCACTTACTATAAATAAAATAAAGTAGTATTTGAAGGAAATATGCCCTAGAGGCAATAATAAAGTTATTATTTATTTCCTTATATCATAATAAATGTTTATTATTCATGCTAGAATTGTATTAACCGGAAACATAATACATGTGTGAATACATAGACAAACAGAGTGTCACTAGTATGCCTCTACTTGACTAGCTCGTTAATCAAAGATGGTTATGTTTCCTAGCCATAGACATAAGTTGTCATTTGATTAACGAGATCACCTCATTAGGAGAATGACGTGATTGACTTGACCCATTCCGTTAGCTTAGCACCCGATCGTTTAGTATGTTGCTATTGCTTTCTTCTTGACTTATACATGTTCCTCTGACTATGAGATTATGCAACTCCCGTTTACCGGAGAAACACTTTGTGTGCTACCAAACGTCACAACGTAAATGGGCGATTATAAAGGTGCTCTACAGGTGTCTCCAAAGGTACTTGTTGGGTTGGCGTATTTCGAGATTAGGATTTGTCACTCCGATTGTGACTAATAAGTTAGTTGCAGGATGATGTGTTACGGAACGAGTAAAGAGACTTGCCGGTAACGAGATTGAACTAGGTATCGAGATACCGACGATCGAATCTCGGACAAGTAACATACTGATGACAAAGGGAACAACGTATGTTGTTATGCGGTCTGACCGATAAAGATCTTCGTAGAATATGTGGGAGCCAATATGGGCATCCAGGTCCCGCTATTGGTTATTGACCGCAGACGTGTCTCGGTCATGTCTACATAGTTCTCGAACCCGTAGGGTCCGCACGCTTAAAGTTACGATGACAGTTTTATTATGAGTTTATGTATGTTGATGTACCGAAGGAGTTCGGAGTCCCGGATGAGATCGGGGACATGACGAGGAGTCTCGAAATGGTCGAGACGTAAAGATCGATATATTGGACGACTATATTCGGACTTCGGAAAGGTTCCGAGTGATTCGGGTATTTTTTGGAGTACCCGAGAGTTACGGGAATACGTATTGGGCCTTATTGGGCCATACGGGAAAGAAGAAAAAGGGCCTCAAGGGTGGCCGCACCCCTCCCCTTGGTCTGGTCCGAATTGGACTAGGGAAGGGGGGCGCCCCCTTCCTTCCTTCTCTTTTTCCCTTCCTCTTTTCCTATTCCATATGGGAGGTGGAATCCTACTAGGACTAGGGAGTCCTAGTAGGACTCCACACTTGGTGCGCCCCCTCCTAGGGCCGGCCTCCTCCTCCCTTGCTCCTTTATATACGGGGGCAGGGGGCACCCCAGAGACACAACAATTGATCCTTGAGATCTTTTAGCCGTGTGCGGTGCCCCCCTCCACCAAATTACATCTCGATAATATCATTGCGGAGCTTAGGCGAAGCCCTGCGTCGGTAGAACATCATCATCGTCACCACGCCGTCGTGCTGATGAAACTCTCCCTCAACACTCGGCTGGATCGGAGTTCGAGGGACGTCATCGAGCTGAACGTGTGTAGAACTCGGAGGTGCCGTGCGTTCGGTACTTGATCGGTCGGATCGTGAAGACGTACGACTACATCAACCGCGTTGTGATAACGCTTCCGCTGTCGGTCTACGAGGGTACGTGGACAACACTCTCCCCTCTCGTTGCTATGCATCACCATGATCTTGCGTGTGCGTAGGAATTTTTTTGAAATTACTACGTTCCCCAACAGTATTTACTAAAAATAAACTACTTCTATAGTAAAATAAAGTAGTTTTATTAAATCAACTTTTTCAACTACTAAGCACTTACTATAAATAAAATAAAGTGGTAATTACTAAAAATAAACTACTTCTATAGTAAAATAAAGTAGTTTTATTAAATCAACTTTTTCAACTACTAAGCACTTACTATAAATAAAATAAAGTGGTAATTACTAAAAATAAACTACTTCTATAGTAAAATAAAGTAGTTTTATTAAATCAACTAGTTCAACTACTTAGCACTTACTATAAATAAAATAAAGTAGTAGATACTAAAAATAAACTACTTCTATAGTAAAATAAAGTAGTTTTATTAAATCAACTAGTTCAACTACTAAGCACTTACTATAAATAAAATAAAGTAGTACTTACTAAAAATACACTACTTCTACAGTAAAATAAAGTAGTTTTATTAAATCAACTAGTTCAACTACTAAGCACTTACTATAAATAAAATAAAGTAGTACTTACAAAAAATACACAATTCTATAGTAAAATAAAGTAGTTTAACTAGTTCTATTATTTATCGACCCCCCCTCATGTTGAAGTTATCGGGGAGGGGGTATATCGACAACGACATACCCGATAAAAAATAAGAAGAGGAAGAAGAAGGAAAAAAAGAGGAGAAGAAGAAAGGAATAGAGGAGAAGATCGAAGAAAAAAAAAGAAAAAAAAGAGGAGAAGAAGAAAGGAATAGAATAATATTCTATTTTTTCTTCTTCTCCTCTATTCCTTTCTTGTTCTCCTCAGTTTTTTCTTCTTCTTTTTTCCTCTTCTTATTTATTTCTCCACTTCTTCCTCTCCTCTTCTTCTCCTTCTTCTTCTCCTTCTTCCTCTTCTTATTTTCCTTTTTCCTCTCCTTCTTTTTCTTCTTCTTCCTTCTTCCTCTTTTCTTCCTTTTTATTATTTTACTTTTTCCTCTCCGATCCACTAACCTAGAATCTACTATCCTAAAATGCACTAACAGTACAACTAATAACCTAAAATGCACTAAATCTACTAACCTTAAATGTAACTTTTGCAACACATTTTTTTCTAAATATGCAAATATGAACATATACATAAATTGACAAAAAAATTCTATGAACAAAAAAAACCATACATCAATGCAAACATATCCATGGATCATACATACATCTGCATGTATATACATATACATACAACATCCATATATACATACATCAATGATGAACAAAAAAGTGTATAAAAAAAGCACCAGAGAGCAGGCCGGGGCGGCGGTGGCGGCGGCGCGCGGCAAAGCAGAGCAGGCCGGGGTGGTGGCGGTGGCGCGCGGCACGCAGAGCAGGCAGGGGCGGCGGCGCGGGGGAAGGGAGGGCTCACTGGGCGGCGACGTACGAAGAGGCGTGGCAGAGGGCAGCGACGGCGAGGTCGGGGCAGAGGGCGGCCACGTCAGGGCAGGGGTGGCGCGGGGCGGCGACGGCGTCGGGGCGGCGCGGGGCGGCGTCAGCGGCAGAGGCGACAACGGCGACGGCGAGGCAGAGGGGCAGCCTGGCGGCGGCGTCGAGGTGGGATCGAAGAACTGAACAAAAAATTTCACAAGTGTTGATTATATAGACAGAGCATTGGTTCCGGTTCGTGCCAAAAACCGGGGCCAATGCACACCTTTAGTTCCGGTTGGTGCCACCAACCAGGACCAAAGGTATCTTTTCAGCAGCCCAAAGGACGGGAAGCAGAGACCTTTGGTCCCGATTGGTGCCGCCAACAGGGACTAAAGGGTGGGCATTGGTTCCGGTTGGTACCATGAACCGGTACCAATGCACACCTTTAGTCCCGGTTGGTGGCACCAACCGGGACTAAAGGCCTTGTGCTGTCCGCGTCGCGGCACGAAAGTTTAGTCCCACCTTGCTAGTTGAGGGAGCTCGAGAGTGGTTTATAAGCCCCACTCCCGCTGCTCTCTCGAGCTCCTCTCAAATGCAGGCTTACGGGCCTAAACACACTGTATCTGCCTGTGGGCCTACTCGGCCTTCTACGGGCCTGAATCCTGGCCCATGGGTGGGTTTCTCGTCGTATTCAGGCCGTGGTGGCCGAGTAGGTGGCATTTTTTTATTTTTTCCATTTTTTGTTTTCTTTGTTGCTTTTTTTGTTTCTACTTACAACAAAATACTTACTGTTGCTATTTTTATTTATTTTATTAAGGTTTATTTATTTTATTTTATTATAGTTTATTTTATCTTGTTTTATTTTGTTTCTACTTATTTATTTTATAAAAGTTTGTTTTATTTTATTTTGTTTCTACTTATTGATTTTATTTTATTTTATTTTGTTCTACTTATTTATAAAAGATTATTTTGTTTATACTTATTTATTTTATTTTTTGCTTTTGTTATTTATTTTATGAAAATTATTTTTTGCTTTAATGTTTTGAACAGAAAATACTTTGATAATTTTAGTTGCATAAATTATATATAATTTTAGTTTCAATAATACTAGAGGTTTATAAAATCTTTTTAGTTGATTCCTTTAGTACCAGTTCTAAGGCTGTTACGAAGGCATTTCATTTGGTACCGGTTCTAAGGCTGGGGCCCCATGAGCACCTTTAGTACCGGTTCGTGACATGAACCGGTAAAAGAGTTTTTTAGTTGATTCTTTCTGCAGCTGTTTTTTAGTCCCACCTCGCCAAGCGAGAGGCACTCGCAGTGGTTTATAAGCCCTAGATGCAGAGACAATGAAGGAAAGGCGCAATGCTCACCTGCACGTTGCTTAGCTTCAGGCCTTGAGGAAGTAGTGTAGACTGCACGGAGCTATCAGGGTTTCGGACGAAAACTACACATAGCTCCGTGCAGTCTACACTATTTCCTCAAGGCCTAAAGCTAAGCAACCTGCAGGTGAGCATTGCGCCTCTCTTTTATTTTTAATAACTTATTACAACTCCGGACTTCTGGTGTGTTCAAAATGCAACATTCAAAGCCACATCATCAATTTTCAACCCTTTCTGTCTTCATTTGTTATTTTTCATGCATTTACTCATTTTTTTAGCTATAAGACCCTGAAATTGAAAAGCATTTCAAATGAACTATGAAAAGGTTGAAAGTTGGCATGGTATCATCATTTCACCCACATAGCATGTGCTGAAAAGTTGAGAGGGTTACGGCAAAAACTGGATGCACTTCGTGTACAAAACGGACAATCTGTTTCGAGATATCAGGGTTTCATATGGAAACTCGTCCGTTACAACAGGCATTTCAAATGAACTACGAAAAGGTTGAAAGTTGGCATGGTATCATCATAATAGTTGTGGAGAAAAAGTCTTCACTTTTTCTGCGCTTGTGTCCTTTGCTTATTGCGCCGTAACCATGGATAATCTTCATCGTTTATCAGGATGCTTGGGTTAGCCTTGACTTTGAAGGGAGGAATTTCATGAAACTTTTCATAATCTTCAGACATGTCTGTCTTGCCCTCCACTCCCACGATGTCCCTTTTTCCTGAAAGAACTATGTGGCGTTTTGGCTCATCGTATGATGTATTCGCTTCCTTATCTTTTCTTTTTCTCGGTTTGATAGACATGTCCTTCACATAGATAACCTATGCCACATCATTGGCTAGGATGAACGGTTCGTCAGTGTACCCAAGATTGTTCAGATCCACTGTTGTCATTCCGTACCGTGGGTCTACCTGTACCCCGCCTCCTGACAGATTGACCCATTTGCACTTAAACAAAGGGACCTTAAAATCATGTCCGTAGTCAAGTTCCCATATGTCCACTATGTAATCATAATATGAGTCCTTTCCCCTCTTGGTTGCTGCATCAAAGCGGACACCGCTGTTTTGGTTGGTGCTCTTTTGATCTTGGGCGATCGTGTAAAATGTATTCCCATTTATCTCGTATCCTTTGTAAGTCAATACAGTCGAAGATGGTCCTGTGGACAACGAGTACAGCTCATCACAAACAGTGTTGTCACCTCTGAGACGTGTTTCCAACCAACTGCTGAAAGTCCTCATGTGTTCACATGTAATCCAGTCGTCACACTGCTCGGGGTGTTTGGAGCGCGGACTGTTCTTGTGTTCATCGACATACGGGGTCACCGAGGTAGAGTTCTGTAGAACTGTGTAGTGTGCTTGAGACCAAGAATGCCCGTCCCTACATATTATTGAGTCCCCTCCAAGCGTGCCTTTTCCAGTCAGTCTCCCCTCATACCGCGATTTAGGGAGACCTATCTTCTTAAGGCCAGGAATGAAGTCAACACAAAACCCAATGACATCCTCTGTTTGATGGCCCATGGAGATGCTTCCTTCTGGCCTAGCACGGTTACGGACATATTTCTTTAGGACTCCCATGAACCTCTCAAAGGGGTACATATTGTGTAGAAATACGGGGCCCAGAATGACAATCTCGTCGACTAGATGAACTAGGACGTGCGTCATGATATTGAAGAAGGATGGTGGGAACACCAGCTCGAAACTGACAAGACATTGCGCCACATCACTCATTAGCCTTGGTATGATTTCTGGATCGATCACCTTCTGAGAGATTGCATTGAGGAATGCACATAGCTTCACAATGGCTAATCGGATGTTTTCGGGTAGAAGCCCCCTCAATGCAACCGGAAGCAGTTGCGTCATATTCACGTGGCAATCATGGGACTATAGGTTCTGTAACTTTTTCTCTGGCATATTTATTATTCCCTTTATATTCGACGAGAAGCCAGTCAGGACCTTCATACTGAGCAGGCATTCAAAGAAGATTTCCTTCTCTTCTTTGGTAAGAGCGTAGCTGGCAGGACCTTCATACTGCTTTGGAGGCATGCCGTCTTTTTCGTGCAAACGTTGCAGATCCTCCCGTGCCTCAGGTGTATCTTTTGGATTCCCATACACGCCCAAGAAGCCTAGCAGGTTCACGCAAAGGTTCTTCGTCACGTGCATCACGTCGATTGAAGAGCGGACCTCTAGGTCTTTCCAGTAGGGTAGGTCCCAAAATATAGATTTCTTATTCCACATGGGTGCGCGTCCCTCAGCGTCATTCGAAACAGCTAGTCCGCCGGGACCCTTTCCAAAGATTACGTGTAAATCATTGACCATAGCAAGTACGTGATCACCGGTACGCATGGCAGGCGTCTTCCGGTGATCTGCCTCGCCTTTGAAATGCTTGCCATTCTTTCGACATTGATGGTTGGTTGGAAGAAATCGACGATGGCTCAGGTACATATTCTTCCTGGATTTGTCCAAGTATATACTTTCGGTGTCAGCTAAACAGTGCGTGCATGCGTGGTATCCCTTGTTTGTCTGTCCTGAAAGGTTACTGAGAGCGGGCCAATCGTTGATGGTTACAAACAGCAACGCGTGCAGGTTAAATTCCTCATGTTTGTGCTCATCCCACACACGTACACCGTTTCTATTCTACAGCTATAAAAGTTCTTCAACTAATGGCCTTAGGTACACATCAATGTCGTTGCCGGGTTGCTTAGGGCCTTGGATGGGAACTGGCATCATAATGAACTTCCGCTTCATGCACATCCAAGGAGGAAGGTTATACATACATAGAGTCACGGGCCAGGTGATGTGATTGCTGCTTTGCTCCCCGAAAGGATTAATGCCATCCGCGCTTAAACCAAATCATACGTTCCTTGGGTCACCTGCAAACTCAGCCCAGTACTTTCTCTCAATTCTTCTCCACTTCGACCCGTCAGCGGGTGCTCTCAACTTCCCGTCTTTCTTACGGTCCTCACTGTGTCATCGCATCAACTTGGCATGCTCTTTATTTCTGAACAGTCGTTTCAACTGTGGTATTATAGGAGCATACCACATCACCTTCGCAGGAATCCTCTTCCTGCGGGGCTCGCCATCAACATCACCAGGGTCATCTCATCTGATCTTATACCGCAATGCACCGCATACCGGGCATGCGTTCAAATCATCGTACGCACCACGGTAGAGGATGCAGTCATTAGGGCATGCATGTATCTTCTGCACCTCCAATCCTAGAGGGCATACGACCTTCTTTGCTGCGTACGTACTGTCGGGCAATTCGTTATCCTTTGGTAGCTTCTTCTTCAATATTTTCAGTAGCTTCTCAAATCCTTTGTCGGGCACAGCATTCTCTGCCTTCCACTGCAGCAATTCTAGTACGGTACCTAGCTTTGTGTTGCCATCTTCGCAATTGGGGTACAACATTTTTTGTGATCCTCTAACATGCGATCGAACTTCAGCTTCTCCTTTTGACTTTCGCATTGTGTCCTTGCGTCGACAATGACCCGGCGGAGATCATCATCATCGGGCACATCGTCTGGTTCCTCTTGATCTTCAGCAGCTTCCCCCGTTGCAGCATCACCGTATTCAGGGGGCACATAGTTGTCATCGTCCTCTTCTTCTTCACTGTCTTCCATCATAACCCCTATTTCTCCGTGCTTCGTCCAAACATTATAGTGTGGCATGAAACCCTTATAAAGCAGGTGGGTGTGAAGGATTTTCTGGTCAGAGTAAGACTTCGTATTCCCACAATTAGGGCATGGACAACACATAAAACCATTCTACTTGTTTGCCTCAGCCACTTCGAGAAAATTATGCACGCCCTTAATATACTCGGAGGTGTGTCTGTCACCGTACATCCATTGCCGGTTCATCTGCGTGCATTATATATAATTATGTGTGTCAAAAGTAAGAAAATTAGACAAGTATCTATCTAAAGTAACAATTTTTTTCTTTCAGAAAGAAGATAAGAACAAGAGGCTCACCGCGGTGGTGCCGGCGACGAGATCGGCGCGGGCGATCGACGGCGGTGAAGACGGGGACGGGGCGTGACGGACCGCTAAACCTAGACAAATCTCGGGAAAAATGGAGCTTGGAGGTCGAGCTTCGAGAGGAGAAAGCTTAACTAGTGTGGCTCGGGCATTTCATCGAACACCTCATGTGCATAGGAGGGGAGCTAGAGCACCCAAATGCCCTCCCCTCGCCGGCCAGCAAAAAACAGAACATTGTGGAGTGCTCTGCTGCGGCCATGGGGTATATATAGGCAACTCATTGGTCCCAGTTCGTGGCTGGAACCGGGACTAAAGGCCACCCTTCTGTCCCGGTTCGAGCTACGAACCGGGACCAATGGCTGTGGGCCAGGAGCGAGGCCTATTGGTCCCGGTTCGTGCCTAGAACCGGGATAAATGGGTCCAAACGAACCGGGACCAATGCCCACGATGCCCCTGCCGCCCCCCTGGGCTCACGAACCGGGACGAATGCCCCCCATGGGTCCCGGTTCGTGCAAAACCGGGACTAATGGGCTGGCCAGGCCCGAACCAAAGCCCTGTTTTCTACTAGTGAGTGTTGTTTTCAAAAGTTTCTGAGAGGCCCGAAATTTGTATTTTTTTTACTAGTAGCTACTGAAATGTCCAAACACCAAATTTGGCACGGGCTTCACGCACATGATCATCTCGCATCACAAAAAGAATTATGTTTTTTACCATTCTTAACGATTTTACTGTTCACCACCAAAGAGCCAAACACCGCTTCCGTTTGATGTTGCTCTACATTGTTTTAAGTATGCTTGTATTCTGGAACTACCCTGCGTGGATGTCCTTGCATGGACATGGTTCTACCCTCTTAGCTGTGAGAGGGCATCTCATGTTTTTGTTTGTGTTTTGGGTGTTTGTAATGCTGAGGTGGTTTCTTTAATGAAAATCGACGAGGAAGCGCCTGGTTTCGAGAAAACAATATGCACAGATAAGATGGATGTTATGTTTCTTATGGTTTGTCTCGTTCTTTGTGCATAAGAATATAAAACAGGAGCCTGGAGTCGATTGTAAAATTCCTTTGTTTTCCTGTGAAACTCAATTGAGAGGAAAGCATCCTCCGTTTTTCCTTTTTGCATGGCAATACACGTCTCATTCATATAATTATAATTATATGAATGATCCATGTACAAACCAGGTACACGCTGACTTAACATAACTGGAAAGATAGCAAAACCATATCTTTTGCACAAGCACCCCTAGCAAAGAAGAAAAATTCTAATCAAGGCCAAAGAATCCTCTGAGCTTGAAGCCAATGCCCGCCAATCACCTCCGGCACCACTACACCAGCCATTGGAGGAAAATGATACGGATCACCTCTACACCCGAGCTCGACGCGACTCCATCGCTGATCTACAGCTTTTCAGACCTTCAAAATAGCCCATCAAAGGCGAAGCCATTCCCTTTGAAAGAATATGGCTGGGTCAGCACCCCGAACACGCCATCGGACTCCAGACCTGTCACCCCCACGCGACAATGCAATCGATGGAAACCCAATCTGGCAACTGCAAAACCACGAACTCAGCATGTGATCCACCTGTCTTCCAGCTGCCGTCAACGCAGACCACCGTTCGCGTCCACACCTAAACTACCTCTCGACCTACACCTTGACACCGGAGCAAACGCCAGAGTGACGGCAGAGCCTGGGACACAAGTTCACCACAAAGATGTCACCATCCCTGCATGAACAGACTACCATAAGGACTCATCACTACCCAGAGCAGAACACCACGTTGTAGGAATATCCATATAAGTTTTATTCACCGCTGTTGTCGCCCTCGACGGAGCCAAGATGCCGCTCGGCCAAAAACCTAGGATACTAAGGCCCCGACCCTACAGCTATACGGATCCACACGCTCTAGATCCAGTGACCCCCCCTGCCCCCCCCCCCCCCCCCACACCGACAACCAAGTCTTCAGTGGAGGGGTCCCGCTGAAGGCCGGCACTGGAAGGCTCGACCGCCTTTCATTTCTTCCACGAGAAGAAAGAAACAACAACATTATGCGATTCATTCCTCCATTTTTCCTAACGCCCATTCCTTTAAATCAAATGGAGGAAAATTTTCTATGCCTATGAATTTTCTCTACTTTTCGTATAAATCAAAGAGGCCCTTGGGGCATCTCTAACACGGACCCTCAAACGACCCGCAGCCGCACAGACCAAGCAGTCAGGACTAAGTTTGTCATCCAAAACGGTACCCCATCGGTCCGCGGACGGGTCTAATTGTCCGTATTCCCCCCAAACTTGGGGCTTTGTGGGCGTTCGGACGGCAGCAGCCACATACGCGTCCGACACTACGGTCCCACCCAAAAACCTCTCCGGTCAAAAATTCCTCTCCGCGGGAAGCGGTTGCCGCGTATTCATGCCGGTCAGCGCTCCTCCAGAATGGACATGATTCCACGACATTGATGCCGGTCAGACCGACGCGACCGGATGAGCGGACGAGGCCTCTAGCCGCTCCGCCGCATAGAAGCCGGCTTCCCGTCCCTTTGACTAGCCGCTCCTATTAAACAGGATTCCGGCGCCGTCCACATTGCACCGCACTCTTCCTCTCCGCTCCTAGCCTCTTCGATCCTCTCTGATCGTCCACATTGCACGGACACGCACGTAGATACGATGTTGTCACTGTAGCACGTACGCTCAGCGTGACTCGAGACGCAGTAATGGCCAAGATCCCAGGGGCCCCCAGGTCATGCAGGCGGCGATACGGCGGGCGCGGCGACGTGACCCGATGCAGCTGGGCAATCTCGTCGGCGCCCGGGCTCCGGACAAGAGAGTGCGTTACTACGTACTGTACTGCCGCTGCTGTGGTGATTACGAGATGAGCCTGCCTGGCATGGATCTTCTTCCATCCAGAGGTTGACAGCCCAACCCTTCACTTCACTCTTTCAGCACGTGCCTCGTCGTCGTAATACTCCAGCAGCAACGTCCTTTCACTGCGGCGCCGTACATTTGTTTCGCCACGGCGTGCGGTTTTGACCATTGGCCGGCCGGCCGGCCAGGCGCGTGCTGCCCGAGGCGTGTGCGATGCGCAGCAGGATAGCTTACGTTTTATTACCAGCAAGTAGCCTCCAAAGTTGTTTTGCCATGTGGTAATAAAAAATCTGGAGCGTGGTCAATTCTGCGATTTGGCTTTACCGAATACCCCCAGCCCCAGCAGTACGTGTACACCAGTTTTTTTGGCGGGTTGGCTAACCATCCAAAACGATGCGCGCTCCGTGTCGGGCATGTACGGACCACAAACATTTTCCAAAACTCTGGACACCGTAACAGAGGTCTCGCTTGGCTTATCTGACATATGGTAAAACCACCGTACAAAAGGATGTCTGGGTAAACTGTAAATTGGAGGTGGAAAGTCGTAAGAGCATCTACAATGGCCGCCCAAACGTCCGGTCGGCCTGACCAGAAACGCCACCAAACCGGATCAGGCAAATCCAACCCAAAACGCCTGGGCTTATCGACAACCCCACACCCAGCACATATGTGGAACGGATATGGGAACGTCCGGACGCGTTTGTCACGTAGGACTGACCACAAGGGCTCCTATAAGATCACTTGAAGACGTTCCCTCCTTGCTTGACCTGCCCTGTTCCTCTCCTCTTTTCTACCTGGTTCGCTTAGCCGCCACCGTAGTAGCTCCGCCGCCATCGTTGCTACGCCGTCATCCCCACAGTGCCGCCACCGGAGGCCTCAACCCACAACGCTGCCGGCCTCGCCACTACCGGACGCCGCCCCGGTACGTCCAACTCCTCCAGATATATACCTCATGCTCTATGTGTTCGATGAGATGTTTGAGCAGTTTTATTTATTTATTTATTTTTCATTTGTAGGTCATCGATGGATTCATCCTGGAATGATGGCTATGGAAACATGGACCTTGACGAATTCATATACAAAGGGTTCATTGAATCGTCGGATTCAGACTACGAAGATGCTGAAATGATGATGAGCATCCAAGAAGAAATGGAGAAGAAAGAGGAGCATCTACTGAACTTCAAGGGTTCGATAAAAGAGCCGAAGAGTTATTCCCCGAGATAGGATCGCCGGCGCACGACTTCTGTACACGAACTACTTCACAGTGGACCTAACATACCATTTCTTTCGACGTCGCTTCCAGATGAGCAGAGCTTTGTATTTGCGCATAGTGACTACCGTGGAGAAAGTTGATGACAACTTCAAGCCGAGGAAGGATTATTGCGTCCAACTTTCCTTCTCTCCTCTGCAGAAATGCACGACAGCTCTTAGGATGCTTGCTTATGGTAAGACTGCAGATGAAATTGATACAGAAATCGGGATGGGGAGACTACATGCTTGATCACCACGATGCAATTTGAACACCACGGTGAAGGTGTTTGAACCAGAGTACCTGCATGAACCAACTATAGAGGACATAGAAAATTACTGGTAATTGGAACATCAAGAGGATTCTGTAGTACTCCCTCCGTCCTTGAAAAAATGTACTTTCAACTTTGTTGGGAAATCTAACTTTTTTATGTTTGATTGTATTTATACAATAGTACACCAACATTTATGCCATCAAATTAGTAGCATTAGATTCATGATAAAATATATTTTCATCATACTCCTATTTGGTTTCATAAATATTGATATACTTTTACACAAATTCGGTCAAACTTTGAGGTAGTTTGACCTTTCAACAAAGTTGGAAGTACACTCTTTAAATGACGGAGGGAGTATATACGTATTACATACACACGGTGGCACGAAGAAGAAACAAGACGACAGTGCTCAGAGGTGTGTTTTCCTAGCCTATATGGCTACATGAATCCTGTGAGCAAGGTCTGAATCGACGCCGAGCTAGAGGAAGCGATGGAAAGTTTGGCAGCCGTTGCTGCTCCTGCGCCGCTGTCGCGGCCGGCTCGCCATGCATGGCATGCTAGATGCTACGTGTACAGGGATTCACGTACGTCTACGCTTCACATGGTTTTCGTCCATTCCATATTTTACCATGTCACAGACACATAGAGCTGCGATGTTGCCACGGCAGGCAGGCGACACGGCGTCAAAAGGCTGGAGACGCCGCAGGGCTGGGGACGATGCAACGGCCGAGGTAAATTTGACAAATTTGACCTATAGATGAAATCAAATCACAGAATGAACTGTCCGTGAAACTATTTCACGCGGTTGACCCGTGGCGCCTAGCTCTCAGGCGCTGCACTAGTGCAATGCCTGGGAGCTAGACGCTGCACTAGTGCAACGCCTAGGAGCTAGGCGCTACACTGTATAGTGTGGCGCCTAGCTCTCAGGCGCTGCACACTGATTTAGTAAATTTTCTGATCGCACGGGGGCGACGCTGGCCGTGTAGCGCCTATATGTGAGGCGTTGCACAACGTAGTGTGGCGCCTTCATGTCGGGCGTCACACAAAAAGGTCAACCGCGTGAAATAGTTTCACGGACAGTTCATTCTGTGATTTGATTTCGTCTATAGGTCAAATTTATCAAATTTGCCAAATTTGCCAACGGCCGAGAATAGTTGGAGAGATTTGTTTGTCTGGGGATTCGTGGACGTCCCGGCCCGAGTGCCATGCATGCTACTCCGAGCCGAAGAAGGGTACGTAAAGAGCATCTACATGTACGGACAGCATATCTGGCTCCTCAAAGGTATGTGGACGCGTCGGACGCTCCGCGGTCACCAGCACTTGAATACCTCATAGTTGAAGCCTTAAAATCATATCAAGCATACAGAAGAAACATCTACTTACTGTAGACCAATTAAACCTAAATTACACTACTTGTTGTCGTCCGAGATGTCCACGATGAAGCACCGGTTGGCCTCAACCTGGATGGACTTCAGGATGGCGGTCGGCTCTGCCATATGCGTCGCTTGGGCGACCTCGAACTCTGTCATGGCGTCCTCCGTGGCGTAGCCTGCAACCGGCGTCGGCTCCTTCCGGCTCCGCCGCGTCCTCCTCCTCCGAATCCGCCACCTCCATGGGCTTTGGCTGCTGCTGCCCCCTCCTCCTGCTCCGACGTGACGGACTCGTCCGGGCCGTCTCATATCCGCCCAGAGTTTGGACTGAATTTAAAGGATGCCGGTCAGCGCGGATGTTTGAGATCGGTTTGAGATGTTCAGATGAGTCGGGTTATCTTGACCGGACGGTCCGTTCGGAATTTTGAGAACGATTTGCGTCGACCGGTTGGAATTGCCCTAAGGCCTGCCCGATTTTCTATTGTGCTGGTCCGGCTGGTGAAATCCCCCACCTCTTTCCTTCCTGGCACATGCCCATGCAGATGCACATGCGAAGCGTACGTGCCGCCAAGGATCTCCTCCCGTTCGTCACGTCCTCTCAGCGTCGTGCTGCGACCCCACACCACAGCCTGCACATATCGCCCGCGGCTAGAACACAAGGCGAATCAAGAGGCGCCTTTCCCTCTCTGCATGTACTCCGTACGGGCGCGGCATAAACGCGAGGGCTAAAACCAATTAGCCGACGGGGCCTTCCAACCAGATGGGTGCACGGGAGAAAAGGCTTGGCCTCATCTTTTTCACCCGACGCCGACGGGGAATGTGGTACCACTCCACTGACTGCCAGCCTAAGCTTGCCCAACCCGATCCATGGCCGTTTTCGTGTTCTCGCGCCAAAACGCGGCGGAGTCAGTACTCAGTAGACTGGCCCTGGCCGGTCCAGGCAAACGGCCGCTCCCTCCACCTCCGCTATGGCCCAAGCGCTGGACGCCAACGGTGACCCAGATTTCTCTGTTTGAAGCCACATGCGTGGCTCCCTATCCCTATCCCTGCCTGGGTCTGTGATGTGTCTGTCTACCAGACCTTCAGAAATACCATCTACAGTAGTTTCTCGGTACAACGATAGTACTCCTATATATACTACCTAGACCTTAGGGACTGCTGGCAACTTCATTGGATGTCAGCGGCTCGAGTATCATCTCCTTGTTTCTCGAGATTAGAGTCCAATTTTTATTTTATACATGGGCAACTTGGTTCTGAAGCGGCGTGATTTTCATCCCCAGGAAAAGGTCTGGACGATCGACGAGACATGATACCTGTGTTAGTTTCTTTGGAGTGCTACCGCGGTGGCAAATGCTGCTTGGTACATAGAGTTCTCAAGTTCCGTGGTAGTAATAACAGGTTAAACTGGCTCGCTCGTCATTGTCAACACTTCTATCCAGCAAGTAGTGGAATCTCTACAAAGACTTATATTTAGTTTTTTTTTTAATTATCATCACTTCTATCCAGTAGTCGAATGGACTGTGCAGCACCACCGGCGGATCCTCTTGGGGACCATACTGGACCATGGCCCGGTCTATCAAAAGTGCAAAAAATAATTAGCAGTGCATGTACCCATTTGATCCATTCCATCCGATTGTTTATCTGGGCCAGACAGCAGCTGTCATCAACTCTCTCCTTGCTACTTTGTGGGCCGGATGTTGGCGCTGGGCAATGCCCAGTGACGGTGCAGGCAATGCACTAGCAAGCTACGCCCAATACCAACCTCCAAATTTCGAAATAATTAAGGCCCCGTTTGATAGCAAAGTATTGAAAAACCCAAAGTATTTGAAAACTACATTATTTTAACCTATAGGCACAAGATACCACAGTTTTGACATACAGAAGTTTTCTAGAGTATTGAGAATACTGCAAACATGTTTGGCTATTGCTTAAAAATTAGCAACTATTCACAGTTGCAAACACGTACCAAGCTCCCTATTCGTTGCACACTTGGACAACCAACGAACAGCCACATACATGAACGTGAACGGCCATGCACAAAGCTAGCTTACCAAAAGCGGAGACAGATGAACTACTAGGAGACCATGCAGCGAAGCTGAATTGAGGGGATCGAGTTGTGCCACTTAGAAACAAGGAAGCAAACGTGCCCGTTTTCTCACCGTGCTCAGTTTTAAAAAAAGAGGTCTGGGGTTCTTTTTATTATGCAAAGAAAATACCGTGGTTTGGCAAATACTCTAGTATTAAAACCACAGTTTTTAGACGCAGCCAAATAGCCCGCTGTAAATAAAACTACAGTAATCTGAAAAACTGTAGTATTTTTAGAATACTTCAAAAATACTTTGCTTTCAAACGGGGCCTAAGCCTTCAAATTACTCCAATCCTCAGGGAAAAAAAACCATAACTTTCAAATTCTTTTGACTCTAAAAAAATAGATCCCTCCCAGGTCTCAAATTCTTTTGACTCTACAAATAAAGTCTGAAAGACCGTGTATTTATTTGTGCTTGATTATCTTTGCTTCGCATTTTAAACGTCGGCCCCTCCAATGTTTTGTATCACGCTCCGCCTCCGTGCAGCACCATTCATCTGTTTTTCAAGTTCAGGCACGTTTTCCACCCAAAAGAACAATCATGTTAGTCATGTTTGCTCCCATTTCGAATAAATTGACATGTTTGCTCACCTGTTCCTCAAGTTCAGGCTACGGTTTTTCATCCCCTTTGTTAACTGATGAAAAGATTGTAACGAATTCAATCCAAATTTAGAACCCATCAACAACACCTTTTATAATCAAATAAGAAAATAAGATCACATACCTTCAGATTTGGAACTTAAAATGTTTCTTTTTCTCTGGAACAACACGCACGTAAGCTAAAGTGTCGTAATCCAGAAGAAGCTACTGTGAAGAATTTCGTGCAATACACTGCCAAGAGGCGAAGAAATAACAGCTCCCATTTTCACAAATGTTTTTTCACACATCACAGTAACAACAAAATTCACCCATGTCACAAATTCAGCTAGCAGATTGGCAGGAAAAAAGTACTCAGCTAGCAGAAGGGCAGAAAAAAAAGTACTCAGCTAGCAGAAAGGCAGGATTTGGAATCCATTTTCAATCTACAAGTTCCACATGTTACATTTATATACAATTCCGAAAGGTCCTTGCAACGTGACAGAAAATAACTGTACAGCCTAGAACCGTATATATACAAAGAAAGAGCACGTGGACCAATGTGTTCTGCAAATATAACATCATAATCTCACGCCAGCGAAAGTTCTTCAACGCATTTGACACCTCCTGGACAAAAAGGGTGGAGGGAAGGACTAATGCCGACTTCCATGCAAAATAATCTTATCATTCGAATCTCGTGAAATGATGATCCCATGAGAAAAGTTAGTTCTTGATGGACCTCTGCTGTTGCCCGCTCAACTGAGCACTGCAGAGATGACTCCTCAAATTAGCTATGTACCTATGGATACGCTGCTGGTTGAATGGTGAAAGCGAGAAGAGTGGATTCAGTGGCAACGCAGTTGCTTCCTGCAATATAAATGTGAGTAGGATGATTGCTTTTGAGTATAGCGCTATTGATCTGCTTTGGCATCCCAAAAGTTCCTTCGTCTGCAAAATAATGTAGATAAAGTCAAAAGAAAACATCAACTACAATCAATACGTGAATAATTAGCAACGGATCAGAAGTAGAGTTCAGACAAGATGAGAAATAAGGCAACCCCACTGGTCCATTTACTCAGGTAAGATTATCATGTAGTATAAGTTAAGAAATGGAGAAAACAGTTCTCTTGTAGCAGGGGTTATGATTTATGTCTCGTATATTTTCATAAATGCAGAATTGTACTATTTGGACGGCCTTTGCTGAAGTCACCAAACACCTAAAGAAAACTAGGAAACTGTGGTTTTTGCTGAACCATTAAAATCATAATATTCCGAGATTGAAGAGAGAAGGGTGTGAAAGGTCTCTTTAGCTCCTGGAACTAAACTGAGCCCACCAGTTTGTCTGCCTGTGTAGTGCGCAGCCATGCTCAGTTCAGCTTCAATGTTCAATATGTTATTGCTTAGTGGCAACCTTTTGTTCTGGCAAGTCATCACAATATCACCTTGACCTAGAGCTAAGTGTTTCAGCAAATGATATCCAAGTACACTCCATGAAATACTCTTCAATACACCATTATTTAGTGGCGACCATGCATTTCAGCGAGTGACCACAATATCATGTCCTAGAGGCAAGTGTTTCAGCAAATGGCATCCAAGAACTGTGTGAAGGAGCCTAGTACACATTTCATAAAACTAGATAGTAAGGTTTTCTCAGAAAAAAGAGATAGCCCGGACTGCCACGCATGATCATTCCTGCTTGTATCATTGTTCATAAAAAAGTTTCTTTCTTTTTTAAATACAAAAATACTCCGTTCTCATCCTTGTTTTGTACAGTACTCCATCCGTAAAGAAATATAAGAGCGTTTAGATCACTACTTTAGTGATCTATAAATGCTCTTATATTGAGTAGTTTTCTACTAATAGGCCTATAACAAGAGAACCAACTGCCTGGACAACCAGTGATAAATCCTGAGCATCAGTGTATTACTTCATTTGAACAATTTCCTGGTGAATATTAACTGAATTATGAATGTGATTGTGAATGAAAATCAGGTGTAACATCCATGATGTGCATAGAGAAATCAAATCTAAATTAGCCATCGAAGGGACTTAGATAGATAGTGATACTTACAGCACCACTTTTCCCATATACTAAAGCAGTTTGGAATATGATCTCCATTGCGTCTGGCATCTCAGTGTTATCTAGAAACAGAAAAAGGTTACGATAAGAGCTAATATTATACTTGTACAAGAAGATAAGTGGATGAATGTTCTAACCATTGTTCTCCCGCAACCTATGTGATATCTTCTCAGCACGGTCATATGCCTTGATGAACCCACTTTCAACCCAGTAACGAACAGAAGCCAGCCTAGTGAAATCCAATCCATGCGCTACATTCTGGGATAGACGCTGATCACTCTTAGGAAAGTAATTCTCGTGTGCAAATGTCGAAAAACTTCCATCATCTAAAGCATCCGGCAATAAGCTACATGCATTAAGCGCCTCTTTCCAGATAGCAAGTATCACAAGTTCAAGTGATAGTGCCTCCAGGTCCAGCCCTTTAAAAAGCTGTGTATACCACAGAAAAGCAAACATAAGTGAGGTTGAGATGAATTTGGGATTACTGTTTCCAAATTATCAAATAAATATCATAGCAAAGATCATCAAAAAGATATCAAAATGCAGTAAGTCTAGACAAAATGAAAACATGCCTACAAGGGATATACAGAGTAGAGAAAGCATGGTGGTCCAATTAGAGGCAAACCAGTTGTACTAACACTAAATATCCTTATTAAAGACACATTGAAATCTACACTGTTACATGTTCTCAAAAAATCTACACTGCTAGCTCAAATTACTCGCAAAAGTAGAAAACACTGACTGATCATGAAGAAAATCTAAAAAGCTAAGGAGTTCCAGTTTGAATACTGGACAGAATGAATATGAACATGCTGTTCAGTATTCAATAGACATGATACTAATTGCCACTGCAGCAGTAGTACCTTCTCCTGAGCAAGTTCTGTGAGAATGACAATATACTGATTCAGTAGGTGAAGCCTTGTATAACAATCAAGTGGCCTCCCTCGCAGATTTTCCATAGTAGTTGACTCACGGGAAGCGGACAGTGGAGTACATCCATGGGATTTCACTCTATAGAGTGAGTCTCTGTTTTGACTCTGCACAGGCCCACTGATAGTGGATATATCATCACAGCGGGGTCTTGCACCTGTGACATCCTTCATTGGTTTCTCGAGTGAAGACAGCAACTCCATGGAAGTAGTGTTCGCATGAACTAGTACATATTCTCGTTCAATCCACTCCCATGAATCAAATACTGCAAAATATACAAAATTAGTGCCTAAGCAGAGGATATAAAGTACAATTTATACTTCTAGTCAGGGTCCAGCGTACCTTTTGAATCTACACTTTCAGACTTTACTTTGACGACAGCAGAAGAGACAGTCTGGCATGTATCCCTTAAATCAAGAGCATGATGGGACTCATCCATGATTTCACTGTTCCTGAGAAGGCATGAAAAGCAAGATTCAACAATCGAGATAAATATGACGACACAACCAAGCCAAGTGCAAAATGGCATGCTTTTAACTATTCCAAAAATGTTCAGGAAATCTAGAAAAGATTGTAGGATTGCTGCACAAAGAGTAGTTATCCCCATTTATGAAGAAGCGCATGATGAAGTCAGTGACGCATTAAATCGTGATGCGCACCAGAACAATTCCAAATCCAATCTATATGCAGTTGCAAGGACAAAAAAAAGACGAGCAGAGCTTGCATATATGAGCTCACTCGTACAGAATTTGACCATTCCCCGTGGTTTTTGTACATTTCTTTTTGGGGTACATGCAGCTTCTCATATGAGCACTTGGGCAGCAGGCGTCTGAGTTAAACTTACAGGACTTGATACAGGAAAAATTCTAAAAGCAAAGTAGATTACTCAAAGCTACCCCATGGACTTGTGATTTTTAAACACTGCCACCAGAGTAACAGGAATACCTTGCTGTTGCCAAAAAGTTGTGATTAAAGAATTCCTCAAAAGGCATTCTCTCCGCTGCAAAATTGAAAGCAATTTTCAATCTGATTCTGCGATGAATGGCTAGATTAAATGGCCTAAAGGAAGTTGAACAAAGATTAATGCAGTGAGTAAATTAATTATCATACGCCTTATTTCCAGACACAAAATGAAGTGAAAATGGCAGACCCACCTGGATCAAGGCATATGAGTCTTCTGCACAGGTCAATAAACTCAGGATGTAAATCAGCCTCCATATCTGGAGGGAAACTGAGGCCACTAGATGACAATACTTTTTCGCGCAGCTGTAATCCGTCAACAAAGCGCAAGCAGCAGTGTTAGGCTATATATGTGTATTGCGATTATGCGAGTACAACTAATTGTACAATGTCACGAACAAACCTCCACTCTATTCTCCCCAAGAAATGGTAGCTCCCCTGTTACTAGCTGGAAAAGAATGACTCCAACACTCCATAAATCTGCCTGCGAGTTTTTCAGGTAGAGATTATTGCCTGGTTTAATTTTAAGATCCGTAAATTTAAAGCAGTTAATAGACATACCTTCGCGTCATATTTATCCCCTCGCCAGATTTCTGGGGCCATATAATATGGAGAGCCACAAAAAGTGGCAGCCAAATTTTCATGCATCAGAGATCTGAAGCGAGAAGATAGTTTTCAGTTGTACACTTGCACTTATTAAAAAAAAACTCAATGAAACAAAAAGAGAACTCACAATGAGTACAGAATTCAGAACCAACATGCTCGGAGCAAATGTGAGTATTAATAAGACCAATAAACCATGCCGTTGTGGAAATAAAAACACTTGACAGCAGATAACAGTTACAAATATTTTGGTATTGGTCTGCATCTCCCCAATAATTTCAATCTTTAGAGAAAGGAAGATAGTCCTATAACTGCGACACTGAGAATAAACCTCTCACCTGGCAAACCCAAAATCGCCAATTTTCAATGTAATGGCATCCCCATCGGCTGATAGCAGAAGGTTCTGCATGATTCACAGCTGAATCAGTACGGAGAAAATAATGCATCTCTGAAGATATTCGATGGAACAAGTAAAATAACTACATCTCTGAAGTTCAAATACAAACATGAGTGAACAGCACAATCCTCTAAGCAGTTTGGCATTTGATGGTAAACTGACAATGATTGCGGCTATAAATGTAAGTTCGGCGCTGCTATACACACGACAACCCAGCAGCCGACTCATGGACGATCCCATGTGGCAGCTCCAACCGCGTCCGTGCATGCAGGAGGCGATTGGTTTTTTTTTTTAGCTGATGCGTTGAGAACGCATCGTTCGCAGATCGTTCATGCTGTATCGTGTGTGAAGCAATTCCGATGTAAGTTTAGCTTTTGACCAATAATTTAAGTTCAGTTGATAATTATGGAAACCCTTTTAATGGGACCCTTACTCTTAGTTTTGGCGCTTTTACCCAAAAATAAACATCACAAATCACCGATCAGGCCCAAATAGCGACAGATTCCAGCCAAAAATGCCTGCCAAAAACGCCTAAAAGGTTCACGCCCAGACCAACCGTAAACCCTAAGAAATCCAATAGAAAAGGGCGTAAGATCTAACCTGGGGTTTGAGGTCCCGGTGCACGATCCTCTCGCCCCTCAGCACCTTGAGCCCCTCGGCTGATGATCCAAAAAAACAAACAGCAGTGGCGCATCAAAACATATACAGTCCCAGGATATACAGTAATAAAAAGGGGAAAGGGAACACTCGGCTCGATTGGGAACTCACCGAGCTGCCGGGTGAAGTCCCTGGCGGTGGCCTCCGGCAGCCGGTTGCGCGGCCCGCCGTGCGTCTGCCTGTAGGCCTCGAGGTCGCCCCCGTCGCAGTACTCCAGCACCAGGAACAGCTTCTCCCCCGTCTGCGGCGAAAACCGCGAGGCGTTTTTACCACACTGAGTTCGATCGCGACTACAGTAGCAGCGCGGACGGCCGGGGCTAGAGATTTGGTGAAGGGGAAGGGGGGGCACCTACCTCGATGGTGTTGATGAGGCGGAGGATGTTGGGGTGGGAGAGGCTGCCGAGGATGCTCATCTCCTGGAGGATGCCGCGGCGGACGTGGTCGTCGACGCGGCGGCGGTCGATCTCCTTGACGGCGACGCGCGCGCCGGTGGGGGCGTGCACCGCGCGGAACACCTCCGCGAACGTCCCCTTCCCCACCATCTCCCCGAGCTCGTACTCCCCCACCACCCGCGGGGCCGGCGGCGGCACCGCCCTCTCCTCCTCCATGTCGCCTCCGCCGCCGCAGCCGGGCCTAGTCGCGGTCGCCGGTGCGGCGAGAGTTCGTATTGGGGGCGAGCGAGAGGGAGACGAGAGCGTGTACTGCTGCCGTGCCGGTGGTGGTTTGGATTACGGTACGGGGGCCCGCGTGCTGGTGGTGGCCTCTCCCGATGGGGAAAAGGATATTTGCGGGCCGTGGCGGTCAATCTAGCCAGAGAGGCCCCACATGTCAGACACCTCGTATAGGAAACGGTTTCCTCGATACGGCGGGCCGTGCCGTCAGTGGGTGCGGACGGCTTCTTTCTTTATGCTCGGGTGGGGCCCACCCGTGGGAAAGCGGGGTATGGCCCGGCGTGTGCCTTTGCAAGCTTTTTAAAACGGTTTCCTCTGCGAGTGGGTGTCGTGTGGCACAAGCTGTTGCTTCATAGCATAGGCTACTAGTACGGTGACGTGACAGGTGTCGTGTGAGCGGACAAAATCACTGTTTTGACCCTTTAACAAAAATTTAGCACGATTTGACCTTACTTTGTAAAAACGGAGCTGCGGAGCTGCTAAATCTCGACACGTTAACCGTTGGATCGTTCCTCGCTTCACGATTCGCGCTGGCGTTTGTTTTGTCTCAATCGGCCTGTGTAAGGCGCACGACCAGCCCGTTGTCCTTTGTTTGTTTACTAGTAAAAGAGTCCGTGCGTTGCAACGGGAGAGAAAACATAACACACGCTCTTAACCCAACAACCATCACTCAAGACCACAATAGATCCATCTCCTTTATTTTTGCGAGGTATTATATTTGTGTTGCCGTTTATTCTCTTTCTCACCCTCGCCGGCGATGGCCTCGGTGTTCACACAAAACAAAACAAAAACGTGTTTGAATATGGTTAATCCTAAGGCGTCTCTCTCTCCCTCTCTCCTCCCTCCCCTCCCCCCTCTCTCCTCCCTCCCCTCCCCCCTCTCTCTCGCTCGCTTTCTCTCACTCTCGCGATGAGAAATCTGTTGTTTTCCCTTGCGACATTTTTCAAAGGTATGCATGTGTAGTTATTGATCTTTTGTTTTTCCTATATGGTTATAGCGGGGTGTTTATTTGCAATCTGGATTGCCGCCGGTACGAAAGAAAAAACGGATCTTGCGCTATAAATTATAAGTTTGCTTCCAAAACAATATTTTAAAAATACTTAAGAGGTAAAATTAACATCATATTTAGATTCCACATATTTTTCTAATAAAAATTCATATATAATATGTTAAAATCGAAGTTACGGTTTACAAGATACGAATAATTTAGAAATTCATTTGTTTGACTTAAATATATTCCAAAATAATATTTAAAAATACTTAACAGGTAAAAATAATCTTATATTCATATTCTACATATTTTTCTAATTAAATTTCATATATAACATGTTCAAATCGGAGTTACGGTTTAAGAGATATGAATGATTTAAAAAAGAATTTGTTTGACTTAAATATAATCCATGGATGAATTACCTAAAACATCAGGGGGGATTTTGAAAAATGTAAAATAACGGTTCGAGTGTGACTTAAATCCGGACTGCGGGTTGATTTCAAGAAAACACAGGGACTTTTGTGTAAAATACGAAAAAGCGATTCGTTTTTACTCAAAACAGGACTGCGGGTTGAATTCTTTGAAATAGAGGGACTTTTTTGAAAAATGTCATGACCGACCAGAAACCCAATTTGCTTTATTATTAGGTAAAGATAAAGATAAAGATTTTGGGCCTGTTTTCTTGTGTGGGGATGGCTTGGTTCAGGCGGTGGGCTGGTGCATGTATTCGGCCTCTCTTTTTTTTGTCGTTATTTTTTTTGTTGGGCTGCAATTTGTTTACGCAGAGGACGGACAGATCGGTCTGCTCCTTTTCCACTAGCGAGCACCGCTAGTGGGGCAAAACCCATCCTCAATCTTTCTCCTCGACACGAGAAGGCACGAGCAGCACAGCTTTTTCCCTCTAGTTAGGGTTTCCCTGTTTCTCCCGGGGCGACCTGTCACCGCCGTCGAGGTTTTTGCCATCCCTGCTGCTGACTTACGTTTCTGTTGCCTTGCTGAGAGCGATCAAGGGGCGAACTTGGTCCCGCCGCCCGCTTTTGGTCAGGACAGGGACTCGGCGGAGTTTAGGGTTTCCCAAAAACCCGATCTGTTCTTCATCGGGTTAGTGATCTACATGGCTGCTGATGGGGTTCCGGGCTCCTCTGGACTCAGCGACGTGGAGAAGATGGTGATGGAACTAGGCCTCCGGGAAGAGGACCTGGATGACGTCGTCTTTGACGAGAAGGATGCGCCGCCAGAGACACCACGGTGGGTAGCACTGATCAAGGTCAACACCAACAAGAGCTATAGTCAGACGTGGTTTTTCCGGAACATGCGCTCAACTTGGGACGTAGTGCAGGAAGCGAAATTCAAGCCTCTCGAGGAGAATTTGTATTCTGTTCAGTTTACTTGCTTGGGAGATTGGGAACGAGTCATGCAAGAAGGGCCATGTAATTTCAGGGGGACGCAATGCTCATGGCACCGTATGATGGAATCTCGAAACCATCTACGATTAAAATGGAGACTATTGACATATGGATCCAAATTCACGATGTGCCAGACTTGTCTGCTCATCTAGTCGGTCCTCTAGCAGCCAAGGTGGGTGAAGTCCTGTTTGCTGAAGCTCCGTCCCATGATTTCACAGGGAATTTCTATCGTGTTTGGGTGCGCATCAATGTCCACAAACCACTCAAAAACGCGGTATCAATGATCATAGAAGGACAGAGACAGATCTACAAAGTAAAATATGAGAGGTTGCCCGACTGGTGTGCTGTATGTGGGATGCTGGGACACCTCTATAAAGAGCATGGTAATGGAGTTCATCCTCCCTCTGCGCTAGTCTTTAAAGAACTCCGGGCCGATTGGTTCATGAACAACAGAAGGGGCCCTGGCGAGGGAAGGGGACGTCGTGGTGGTCGCCGTGGAGGCCGCTCTAGTGGCAGATCAATAAGTGTGCCGGAGAGAGAGCCGGATAGCACTTATGAAGAAACAGCGGGCCGGGCAGACAAGACATATGTGGACATGTTTGATCCCAGCAGGAAAAGGACGAACCCTTCTTTCGTTAATGAGACCGACAAATCGGTTGGGCAAGTAGTGGAGGCGCTGACTAATAACAGCACGACGGTGACCGGGCTGGAGCTCGCTGTTGTGCACCAGAGTTCTACTCCGATGAGCCCTCCACCAAAGAGGGAGGCAAAGAGAAACAAAACTGAAGAGGATGGCAAGACCGATAATCTGATGGCAAAGAACTTGGCGGGCTCCCCGGAGGAGCGCCGCCGGGCCCAATGAGTGTGTTAAGCTGGAACTGTTGTGGCGCAGGCAACGCTGCGACAGTTCGCGAACTTCGCACTTTAGCGGAGACTTTTGCCCCTACCCTTCTATGCATTGTAGAAACACAAATTGATAGAGTAAGGATAGAGAATCTAGCTGCTACTATTGGTTATGACAATGGCCACACTGTAAGTAGTCAAGGTAGAAGTGGAGATTTAGGGATTTTCTGGAATAATACAATAAATGTTGAGATTTTGGGCTACTCTCCGTATCATATTGACTGCTCTATTCTTGAGGAGAACATGGATCCGTGGAGGATGACTTTAGTACATGGGGAGGCACAAACCCACTTGCGGCATCAAACATGGGATATTATGAAGGGGATCAGCAATTTGAGCAGCGATCCATGGTTGTGCATAGGAGATTTTAACGAAGTTCTACGTCCGGATGAACAAGAAGGAATAGGAGAAGGCAGTGATGCTCAAATCCAGGGTTTCCGGGATGCTGTGGATGTTTGCATGCTCATGGATATGGGATACCAGGGACATTTTTGGACGTATGAGAAAAAAGTGGCTGGAGGAAGCTGTACTAGGGTAAGGCTTGATCGAGCTATGGCAACGGCTGAATGGAACGAGAGGTCCCCGACGGCCTTCTTAAAACACCTGACAGCTGCCTCCTCTGACCACTGCCCTATATTGCTTAACATGCATGATGCGCCGGTCCTGAAGATACCGAGAACTTTCAAGTATGAGGTAATGTGGGAGGCGCATGAAAACCTGGGCGACACATTGCTGCAAAGCTGGGCAGCGGGAGGGGCGACAGCAAGAATGCAAGAGCTCAGTGACAAGCTGGGCGTGGTTGCAGCTGATCTTGGGCGGTGGAACAGGAATACCTTTGTCTCAGTACGCAAGGAAGTCAAAGGCCTCAAAACTGAGCTTGAACGGTTGAGGGCTAACCCAGCGAGGACGCGGCCATCTCACGTCGAGTTGAAAATCAATGAGAGATTGATCGAACTTTATCACAGGGAGGAACTCATGTGGAGGCAGCGGTCCAGACTGGAATGGTTATCGGCGGGAGATAGAAACACTCGCTTTTTTCATCTCCGTGCAAGCCAGAGACGTAAAAGGAACATGATTAAAGCCCTTGCGAATTCTTTGGGTGTAATCATTGATGATCCGGGAGCATTGAGAACGATGGTGTCAGATTTCTACAAGAGTCTATATACCCCCGAAGGTGTAAATGGATTGGATCAAGTCATCTCTAAGGTGCCCGCAAAGGTAACGCAACACATGAATGATATCCTGTTGGCTCCATACACTAATGAGGATGTGAAGACTGCCCTTTTTCAGATGTTCCCGACGAAGGCACCGGGGCCCGATGGATTCCCGACTCATTTCTATCAACGTCATTAGGATATCTGTGGTGAAGAGGTCACCCGTGCTGTGCTCAGGATCGTTAGAGGTGAGGAGAGTGCTGAATGTGTGAATGACACGGTTTTGGTGCTCATCCCAAAGGTTTTGAACCCAACTCAGCTTGCACAGTTTCGTCCAATAAGCCTATGCAATGTCATATACAAAATTGCTTCAAAGGTAGTTGCCAATAGACTCAAACAGATACTACCAGATATCATATCTCATGAGCAGTCAGCTTTTATTCCAGGCAGGCTAATAACTGACAACATAATATGTGCTTACGAGTGTCTTCACTTTGTGAAACGGAACAAATCCAAGTCCAACAGTTTTTGCGCTTTGAAGCTGGACATGATGAAAGCCTATGATAGGCTTGAGTGGGACTATCTGCAGGCCATGATGGAGAAGTTGGGATTTGCACAACCTTGGGTTGACACAGTTATGAGCATGGTCCGGTCCGTCTCTTTTTCAGTCATGTTTAATGGTGAGAAGCTAGAGCAATTTGTTCCATCAAGAGGAATTCGGCAGGGAGATCCCATTTCCCCTTATCTTTCTTAATCACAGCAGAGGGCCTTTCGTGCCTTTTAAAATCCAGTTCTGAGTCGTCGGGTCTTGAGGGAATCAAGGTGGCTCCTACAGCTCCGGTTGTGAACCATCTCCTTTTTGCTGATGACAACCTGTTGCTATTTAAGTCAAGCTCTGAGGGCGCGACTGCGGTATCAAACCTGTTGGAGACATATTGTAATGCATCTGGCCAAAGGATCAACCATGACAAATCGTCTATCTTTTTCAGCAAGGGATGCCCACAACAGACACGAGATAGTGTCAAGAACATTCTGCATGTCCACAATGAGTCATTAAGTGACAGATATTTGGGTATGCCCACAGATGTTGGCCAATCAAAGATGGGGAAATTTAAGTATCTCAGAGACAGGATATGGGAGAAGGTGAGAGGATGGATGGAGAAGCTTTTATCAGCTACGGGAAAGGAGATTCTAATTAAATCCGTGGCCCAAGCTATACCGGTATACTCCATGGCATGCTTCTGGTTGCCAAGAGGACTTTGTGATAATATAACGTCGATCATCTGACAATTCTGGTGGGGGAGCAAGCAGGGCAAACGGAAACCAGCTTGGGTGTCTTGGGACGTGATGACACACCCCAAATACTTGGGAGGCTTGGGCTTCCGAGACATGGAGATCTTTAATCTGGCGTTGTTGGCCAGACAATCGTGGAGGCTTTTGCATGATCCATCTTCCCTAAGCGCACGCATCATAAAATCTGTTTACTACCCGCAAGGCTCCATTCTTGAAGCTGAGTTGGGCAGCCACCCCTCACAAATATGGCGGGCTATCATTGACGGGAGGGATGTTCTAAAGCAAGGTCTTATTCAAAGAATAGGCAATGGTGCAACCATGAACATATGGGAAAGCAATTGGCTCCCCGGAACGGGTCCGATGAGGCCCATCACGGTGCTAGTAGCCAACCCTCCCAGGCTCATTCCGGAGTTGATTGACGCCACCACGGCTACTTGGAGAGAGGATCTCATCCGCTCGGTGTTCATACCGTTTGACGCAGATACTATCTTGGCTATCCCATTATGCACACGCAATATTGATGATTTTTGGGCTTGGAGTGCGGAACGCCGAGGCTTTTTCTCAGTTAGATCGGCTTATCAAATGGTGCTAAACACCAAATTTCAGAGGGAGGATTGGATAGATGAAAATGCGGGGATCTCAGACGTGTATTCTGAAAGACATGCATGGAATTCGTTATGGCATACCAAGGTACCTTCGAAGCAGAAAACCTTTGCATGGCGGCTAGCCCAGCACTCAATGCCTACAGCTGATGTTTTACATCACCGCAACATGTCATAAACTACCCATTGTGCTCTCTGTGGAGCTCAAGACTCGTGGAGACATGCTTTGCTGGATTGCACCATGTCGAGGTGCACTTGGGCTTTTGTCAGATGAGCGCTTGGTGGAACAGATTAGTCTAAACAGCGATGCAAATGCGAAGAACTGGCTATTCGCTCTGCATGAGGCTCTTACTCCAACAGAATTTGTGAGACTAATCATATCCCTCTGGGCGGTGTGGAGAGCGAGGAGAAAGGCGATCTATGAAGATATATTTACCAACCCAATGTCAACACATCAGTTCATTGAATCCTATCTAAATGATCTCAAGGAAACTGAAACACCTCGACGGGTGGTGAGTGCTCAGCCTAATCCTAGGCCTACACAGTGGCTACATTCACCGGCGACTTTGGCAAAAGTAAATGTTGATGCAGCGACAAGAAGAAATCAGAAGAGGGGAGTTGTAGCCGCAGTATGTAGGGATCAGAACGGAGTGTTCTTGGGTGCCTCGGCGATCAGTTTCAAGGGAGTTGATGACCCTACAACCCTGGAGGCGATGGCAGTCCGGGAGGCTCTTGCCCTAGCTCAAGATCTCAACGAACTGAAGATACATGTAGCTGCTGATTGCAAGGTGGTGGTGGACGATATCAAGCAACAGTGTCTGGCAAGCTACGGTGCGATTATACATGAAATAATAGAGGCAAGTAGGTCTTTTACTATTTGTAATTTTGTCCATGAGTTTAGGAGCTCGAATTTCGAGGCTCACAATCTAGCGAAGCATGCTCTTACATTAGGGGTGGGCCGCCATGTTTGGTTAGGACACCCCTGAAATCTTTCGTTCGTCCCTGTAAACGCTGTGACGTCTTAATAAAGCTTCGTGGGATTGCCTAAAATAAAAACTAGCGAGCACCGCTCAACAGAAAAAGAGCGATGGAGTAAGTTATTTCCTTCACCCCTTTGATTTTATATATACATTATATTCTTTCTTTTGTATATTCATTCGCTGATACCTGTATTAGTTCCAGTAGTATGGATCAAATAGACTTTTCCAGTAGAAAAGACAACTAGCGGAGATTCTAGTGGTATGCGAACCAACTTGTGGTTGGATGGTTAGAGGGACTGTGGTATCCCCAGCCCACCAGGGTTAAAGTCCTGGTGCTCACATTTATTCCTGGATTTATTTCAGGATTTCCGGCGATGCGCATTCAGTGGGAGGAGACGTTCCCGTCGATGACTTCGTAAATTACAAGATAATATGCCGGCTCAGTCTTTCGGAAGTGCTCATAGGGGTAAGGTGTGCGTGTGTGCGTTCAGAGGGTGAGTGTATGCGCGTGTATATGAGCGCTTGAGTCCGTACTGTGTTCAAAAAAGGAGATTCTAGTAGTATAGATCTGGGTGATTTATTTTTGTTCTGTTGTGTTCCTGTTCAAGTAGGGGTTTCATTTTTGTGTTTCTTTTGGACAGATCGTAATTATAGATTAGTGTTACATAGGTATTTTTGTAGTGTATACTGTTTTTTAGTGAAATTTGTTTTGGATTTTTTTATCAGTGGTATGGAAATGTACATCACATGCAGTGGCGGATCCAGGATTTTAGACTTGGGTGTTCAATTTTTCTTTACCTGATGTGATACCTAAAATATTTACATAGCAAGAACTTTTTTCCCCTATCACGGTGACAATACCTCAAATATCTTAAGGGCATGGCTAAAATTCAAGATATTTACTGTGGTACCCTACAATTTTCACGGTAAGAAACAAGCACTAGTGCAGAAACATGATATAGTGCCGGTTCGTGAGGCCCTTTAGTGCCGGTTCTGGAACCGGCACTAAAGGGTGGGGACTAAAGGTCCCCCCCTTTAGTCCCGGTTCAACACGAACCGGGGCCAAAGGCCCACCACGTGGCACGAGCACACGCCGGGGGGCTGGGAGACCTTTGGTCCCGGTTGGTAACACCAACCGGGACTAAAAGGTTTAGGGGTTTTGGTTTTATGATTTATTTTTCCTTTAATTTTGTGTTTTCCATTTAATTGTTTTAATTTGCTGGTATTTTACGATACTACATATTGTACACGTTATGCATATATATAAATTGAATTTCTCGTAGAACCGATCATATATATCATCGAATGTCTCGCACGACCATTCACACATACAATTGGTATGTACAATTTCTCCTACAATTTGCAGATCATTAGATGGAGGCATTACTGCAGTAGCGGGTAATGGAATTCTTCTTTGGGATCTATGACCTGGTCGAGCAAAAATCCCGTTATTTCCTCTTGAATTGCTCGTACGCGATCCGTTGGTAGGAGCTTATCCCGCATCTCCATTAACTTTAAAGAAGGAGATCAATATGCATGTATTAGTTGTATGTATATATATTAGATAATGATGTAAAATTCTGAATAGTGTTCTGGCAAACGTACGCATAGCTGTCTATCAGTTCTGCTCCTTTCGGACGTCATCATGCGAATGTTCTCGCAAACGTAGTATGCACATAAATCAGTCCCCGGCGCCTGCTTCAGAGCCTTTACGAGAATAGAATTCAATCAGGTAATAATTAATCAAGCATGATTATTAATGGTATTGAAACTAGAATTAAAGAAATGGTAGCTAGCTAGTATACTACTTAGTTAATTACCTTGGGTCACACCCATTTCAGCTTTTGTTTCCATGGGACTTCAACCTGTTTGATGAACTTTTTTCAAGTCCTGCCCGCCGGCAAAGAAAATAAATAAAGGAGTTATTAATTAGTTGATATCAGGAAATGACGAACTAAAGAGGCTGACATATAGTTCGATAATAATTGAAATTACCTGTTGACCATCTCCTTCACGATTTTGTACTCAGTAACTAGTTTAAGTAGTGAGTCCAGTACTTCAACTTTTCCATCGTCAACTTGAATGATTAACAAGATCCAGTGGAAACTGCATGACCACACGTTTGCATGTATAAATTAAGACGGCATGTGCATATAACTCATCAACTACCCTAAACCCTATACACTTATTAACATCTAGCTAGTAAGAAAAAAAATTGTAGTACAAGACAGTGTGACTCACCCGAAGTTGTAAGGAAGTAGTATATCTCGATTGGTATTTAGGCGCTTCAAGAACTCTAGCAAGCTTTTCTCTGTGTCTGCTCGATCTCATTCACGCGTCCATGTCTCTTGATTAATGGTATTTGGGTCAATGAACCCAATGCCATAGCGTCCAGCTTTTTCATTTCATAGATCTTCATTCTGCATAATACCACAGAAAAGAATATAGTGAGGATAATTACAGGTAATGATCAATGAGCACTACAACTAGCTAGAGACTTAATGAAATTACAGAAAGAAATCACTTACAGATAATAGCAACTGACGATAGATTTGTCAAGTGCATCTTGATTGAATAACTGAAACATTTCTGTAAACTCAACATACAGATCATTTTCATGGTAGTAATGCTCTGGCCCGACTTTAATCATGAGGGACTCTCGATCAGTAGTCTTGGCTTCTTTCAGGTACCATTCATGCAATTGATACATTCTTGTTGATAGAAGCTTGACCTCCTCAGGCTTCACCAGAGGCTGGCCGCGGACATATTTCTGTTTTATTTCCTGCTCTGTAAACTTTTCCATTGGCTCGAGGCCTAGGAGTTGTACTATAGTGCATCCGATCTCTGCAGCCTGCCTTCTATGATCGTCGGTTATTACCAGCTGATCGCCGCCGGGACTCGCATGTGATGGTGCAATGAGCAGGGGGGTCGATTGCACCGCCTGTTCTCCAAGTTGGGGAACAGTTTCCCGCTTTTTTGGCAGCTGCTTGGCTGGAGCTCGAGCTCGACTCATTCTTTTGTGCTTGATTTGGCGCTCGTAGTCTGAGTCCCTAGGCTTGGGAGTTGGTGGTTGAGCCATACGAATGAAGTGGTCAACGACATGCTCAGGTACTTTCTCCTTTGGCGGCGGTGGCGGTTTTGGTCCAAAATGGGCCCTCGCTTGGGCTTGCACTTCGGCTCCGTTTTCCTCCGGAGTCAGGTCGTAAGGCCTCTTCGGAAGAGGCTTGAGGCTTGGACCAAATTGGTATCTCTTGCCTCCTGTACTTGTACCGCTAGCTGCTGGAGCTGCGGCGGCTCACTTCCGTTGTTGCTTAGGCGGCGGAGACGGCTGACACGGTGCCTGACTTGGAGGAGGAGGACTGGGCTGACGCGGTGCCGGCCTTGGAGGAGGAGGAGGAGTGGGCTGATGCGGTGCCGGACTTGGAGGAGGAGGAGAGGCCTGACGCGTTGGCGGACTTGGAGGAGCAGGACTCTGCTGAGGTGGTGGCTGACTTGGAGGAGTGGGAATCTGCTGACGCAGTGGCGGACTTGGAGGAGGAGTCGGCTGACGCGGTGTCGGTGGCCTTGGAAAGATGATGCAATCCTTTCTCCATAGAATGATATGATGTATGGCCTCTTCCAGTGTGTGCTCGTCGTCACCTCTAGGAATGTCAAGCGCTAGCCCCGAATATTGTGCCACCACTTCATCAACCACGACACGAGCATAGCCAGCTGGAATCGGATTGCAATGGAAGGTTGCTTCAGGGGGATTTTGTTGGGGAATGCAGTATTTCAAAAAAAATTCCTACGATCACGCAAGATCTATCTAGGAGATGCATAGCAACGAGACGGGAGAGTGTGTCCACGTACCCTCGTAGATCGAAAGCGGAAGCGTTTAGTAACGCGGTTGATGTAGTCGAACGTCTTCACGATCCAACCGATCCAAGTAGCGAACGTATGGCACCTCCGTGTTCAGCACACGTTCAGCATGATGACGTCCCTCGAGCTCTTGATCCAGTTGAGGATGAGGGAGAGTTCCGTCAGAACGACAACGTGGCGACGGTGATGATGAAGTTACCGGCGTAGGGCTTCACCTAAGCACTATGACGATATGACCGAGGTGTTAAACTATGGAGGGGGGCACCGCACACGGCTAAGAGATTGTCTGTTGTGCTTTGGGGTGCCCCCTGGTCACGTATATAAAGTAGGGGGAGGAGGAGGCCGGCGGCCAAGGAGGGCGCGCCATAGGGGGAGTCCAACTAGGATTCCCAATCCTAGTTGGACTCCCCTTCCTTTTCCAAGAGGGGGAGAGAGGGAAGGAGGAGGAGAGAGAGAAGGAAAGAGGGGGGCGCCGCCCCCTCCCTAGTCCAATTCGGACTTGCCATGGGGGGCGCGCGGCCACCCCTTGCGGCCCTTCTCTCCTTTCCACTAAGGCCCAATACTTCCCCGGGGGTTCCGGTAACCCCTCGGTACCCCAGAAAAATACTCGGATCACTCAGAATCATTCCGATATCCGAATATAACCTTCTAATATATGAATCTTTACCTCTCGACCATTTCGAGACTCCTTGTCATCTCCGTGATCTCATCCGGGTTTCCAAACAAACTTCGGTCATCAAATCACATAACTCATAATACAAATCTTCATCAAACGTTAAGCGTGCGGACTCTACGGGTTCGAGAAATATGTAGACATGACCGAGACACATCTCCGGTCAATAACCAATAGCGGAACCTGGATGCTCATATTGGCTCCTACATATTCTATGAAACAACATACATCATTCCCTTTGTCATGGTATGTTACTTGCCTGAGATTCGATCGTCGGTATCCTCATACCTAGTTCAATCTCATTCTCGGCAAGTCTCTTTACTCGTTCCGTAATGCATCATCCCGCAACTAACTCATTAGTCACATTGCTTGCAAGGCTTATAGTGATGTGCATTACCGAGAGGGCCCAGAGATACCTCTCCGATACTCGGAGTGACAAATCCTAATCTCGATCTATGCCAACTCAATAAACACCATCGGAGACACCTGTAGAGCATCTTTATAATCACCCAGTTACGTTGTGACGTTTGATAGTGTTGGGTAACACAGTAATTTCAAAAAAAATCCTACGATCACGCAAGATCTATCTAGGATATGCATAGCAACGAGAGGGGAGAGTGTGTCCACGTACCCTCGTAGACCGAAAGCGGAAGCGTTTAGTAACGCGGTTGGTGTACTCGAACTTCTTCGCGATCCAACCGATCCAAGTACCGAATGTACGGCACCTCCGCGATCAGCACACGTTCAGCTCGATGACGTCCCTCGTACTCTTGATCCAGTTGAGGCCGAGGGAGAGTTCCGTCAGCACGACCGCGTGGCGACGGTGATGATGATGTTACCGGCGCAGGGCTTCACCTAAGCACTACGGCGATATGATCGAGGTGTGTAACTGTGGAGGGGGGCACCGCACATGGCTAAAAGATCAACTTGTGTGTTCTAGGGTGCCCCCTCCCCACGTATATAAAGGAGGGAGGAGGGGAGGGCCGGCCGGCCCATGGGGCGGGCCCAAGAGGGGAGTCCTACTAGGACTCCAAGTCCTAGTAGGATTCCACCAAAAGGGAGAGAGCGGGAAGGAAGGAGAGGGAGAGGGAGTAGGAAAGGGGGGCGCCGCCCCCTTCCCTTGTCCAATTCGGACTGCAAGGGGGGGGCGCAGCCTTCCCTGACTGCCCTCCTCTCTCTCCAACAAGGCCCATGGTGGCCCATTAGTTCCCCCAGGGGGGTTCCGGTAACCCCCCCGGCACTCCGGTTTTACCCGAAACTATCCGGAACACTTCCGGTGTCCGAATAACATGGTCCAATATATCAATCTTTATGTCTCGACCATTTCGAGACTCCTCGTCATGTCCGTGATCTCATCCGGGAGTCACCTTTGGCCATCAAATTACATAAACTCATAATACAAATCGTCATCGAACGTTAAGCGTGCGGACCCTACGAGTTCGAGAACTATGTAGACATGACCGAGACACATCTCCAGTCAATAACCAATAGCGGAACCTGGATGCGCATATTTTCTCCTACATATTCTACGAAGATATTTATCGGTCAAACCGCATAACAACATACGTTGTTCCCTTTGTCATCGGTATGTTACTTGCCCGAGATTCGATCGTTGGTATCATCATACCTAGTTCAATCTTGTTACCGGCAAGTCTCTTTACTCGTTTCGTAATACTTCATCCTGCAACTAACTCATTAGTCACATTGCTTGCAAGGCTTATAGTGATGAGCATTACGGAGAGGGCCCAGAGATACATCTCCGAAACACGGAGTGACAAATCCTAATCTCGATCTATGCCAACCCAACAAATACCTTTGGAGACACCTGTAGAGCATCTCTATAACCACCCATTTACGTTTTGACGTTTGATAGCACACAAAGTGTTCCTCCGATATTAGGGAGTTGCATAATCTCATAGTCTGAGGAACATGTATAAGTTATGAAGAAAGCCGTAGCAAGGAAACTGTAACGATCATAATGCTAACCTAATGAATGGGTCTTGTCCATGACATCATTCTCCTAATGATGTGATCCCATTCATAAAATGACAACACATGTCTATGGTTAGGAAACATAACCATCTTTTATAAATGAGCTAGTCAAGTAGACGCATACTAGGGACACTTATGTTTTGTCTATGTACTCACACATGTACTAAGTTTCCGGTTAATACTATTCTAGCATGAATAATAAACATTTATCATGAAATAAGGAAATAAATAATAACTTTATTATTGCCTCTAGGGCATATTTCCTTCAGTCTCCCACTTGCACTAGAGTCAATAATCTAGATTACAAAGTAATGATTCTCACACCCATGGAGTTTTGGTGCTGATCATGTTTTGCTCGTGGAAGAGGCTTAGTCAACGGGTCTGCAACATTCAGATCCGTATGTATTTTGCAAATATCTATGTATCCCTCCTTGACTTGATCGCGGTTGGAATTGAAGCGTCTGTTGATGTGTTTGGTTCTCTTGTGAAATCTGGATTCCTTCGCCAAGGCTATTGCTCCAGTATTGTCACAAAAGATTTTCATTGGACCCTATGCACTAGGTATGACACCTAGATCGGATATGAACTCCTTCATCTAGACTCCTTCATTTGCTGCTTCTGAAGCAGCTATGTACTCCGCTTCACACGTAGATCCCGCCACGACGCTTTGCTTGGAACTGCACCAACTGACAGCTCCACCATTCAATAAAAATATGTATCCGGATTGTGACTTAGAGTCATCTGGATCAGTGTCAAAGCTTGCATCGACGTAACCGTTTACGATGAGCTCTTTGTCACCTCCATAAACGAGAAACATATCCTTAGTCCTTTTCAGGTATTTCAGGATGTTCTTGACCGTTGTCCAGTGCTCCACTCCAGGATTACTTTGGTACCTCCCTTCTATACTTATAGCAAGGCACACATCAAGTCTGGTACATAGCATTGCATACATGATAGAACCTATGGCTGAAGCATAGGGAATGACTTTCATTTTCTCTCTATCTTCTGCAGTGGTTGGGCATTAAGTCTGACTCAACTTCACACCTTGTAACACAGGCAAGAACCCTTTCTTTGCCTGATCCATTTTGAATTTCTTCAAAACTTTATCAAGGTATGTGCTTTGTGAAAGTCCAATTAAGCATCTTGATCTATCTCTATAGATCTTGATGCCCAATATGTAAGCAGCTTCACCGAGGTCGTTCATAGAAAAACTTTTATTCAAGTATCCCTTTATGCTATCCAGAAATTCTATATCATTTCCAATTAACAATATTTCATCCACATATAATATTAGAAATGCTACAGAGCTCCCACTCACTTTCTTGTAAATACAGACTTCTCCAAAAGTCTGTATAAAACCATATGCTTTGATCACACTATCAAAACATTTAGTCCAACTCTGAGAGGCTTGCACCACTCCATAAATGGATCACTGGCCTTTCACACTTTGTTAGCACCCTTTGGATTGAGAAAACCTTCTGGTTGCATCATATACAATTCTTCTGCCACAAATCCATTCAGGAATGCAGTTTTGACATCCATTTGCCAAATTTCATAATCATAAAATGCGGCAATTGCTAACATGATTCGGACAGACTTAAGCATCGCTACGGGTGAAAAAGTCTCATCGTAGTCAACTCCTTGAACTTGTTGAAAACCTTTTGCAACAAGTCGAGCTTTGTAGACACTAACATTACCGTCAGCGTCGGTCTTCTTCTTGAAGATCCATTTATTTTCTATGGCTTGGCGATCATCGGGCAAGTCAAACAAAGTCCACACTTTGTTCTCATACATGGATCCCATCTCAGATTTCATGGCCTCAAGCCATTTCGCAGAATCTGGGCTCATCATCGCTTCCTCATAGTTCGTAGGTTCACCATGCTCTAGTAACATGACTTCCAGAATAGGATTACCGTACCACTCTGGTGCAGACCGTACTCTGGAAGACCTACGAGGTTCTGTAGTAACTTGATATGAAGTTTCATGATCATCATCATTAGCTTCCTCACTAATTGGTGTAGGAATCACTGGAACTAATTTTTGTGATACACTACTTTCCAATTCGGAGAAGGTACAATTACCTCATCAAGTTCTACTTTCCTCCCACTCACGTCTTTCGATAGAAACTCCTTCTCTAGAAAGGATCACTTCTTAGCAACGAATATTTTGCCTTCGGATCTGTGATAGAAGGTGTACCCAATAGTTTGCTTTGGGTATCCTATGAAGACGCACTTCTCAGATTTGGGTTCGAGCTTATCAGGTTGAAGCTTTTTCACATAAGCATCGCAGCCCCAAACTTTAAGAAACGACAACTTTGGTTTCTTGCCAAACCACAGTTCATAAGGCGTCGTCTCAACGGATTTTGATGGTGCCCTATTTAAAGTGAATGCAGTCGTCTCTAAGCATAACCCCAAAATGATAGCGGTAAATCAGTAAGAGACATCATAGATCGCACCATATCCAATAAAGTACGGTTACGACGTTCGGACACACCATTTCGCTGTGGTGTTCCAGGTGGCATAAGTTGTGAAACTATTGCACATTGTTTCAAATGAAGACCAAACTCGCAACTCAAATATCGACCTCCATGATCAGATCATAGAAACTTTATTTTCTTGTTACAATGATTTTCCACTTCACTCTGAAATTCTTTGAACTTTTCAAATGTTTCAGACTTATGCTTCATTAAGTAGATATAACCATATCTGCTCAAATCATCTATGAAGGTAAGAAAATAACGATACCCGCCATGAGCCTCAACACTCATTGGACCACATACATCGGTATGTATTATTTCCAATAAGTCAGTAGCTCGTTCCATTATTCCGGAGAATGGAATTTTAGTCATCTTGCCCATGAGGCACGGTTCACAAGCACCAAGTGATTCATAATCAAGTGATTCCAAAAGCCCATCAGTATGGAGTTTCTTCATGCGCTTTATACTGATATGACCTAAACGGCAGTGCCACAAATAAGTTGCACTATCATTATCAACTTTACATCTTTTGGCTTCAATATTATGAACATGTGTGTCATCACAATCGAGATTCAACAAAAATAGAGCACTCAGCAACGGTGCATGACCATAAAAGATATTACTCATATAAATAGAACAACCATTATTCTCTGATTTAAATGAATAACCGTCTCGCATCAAACAAGATCCAGATATAATGTTCATGCTCAACGCTGGCACCAAATAACAATTATTTAGGTCTAAAACTAATCCCGAAGGTAGATGTAGAGGTAGCGTGCCGACGGCGATCACATAGACCTTGGAACCATTTCCCACGCGCATCGTCACCTCGTCCTTAGCCAATCTTCGTTTAATCCGTAGCCCCTGTTTCAAGTTGCAAATATGAGCAAAAGAACCAGTATCAAATACCCAGGCGCTACTACGAGCATTAGTAAGGTACACATCAATAACATGTATATCAAATATACCTTTGACTTTGCCATCCTTCTTATCCGCCAAATACTTGGGGCAGTTCCGCTTCCAGTGACCAGTCCCTTTGAAGTAGAAGCACTCAGTTTCAGGCTTAGGTCCAGACTTGGGTTTCTTCTCCTGAGCAACAACTTTCTTGCCGTTCTTGAAGTTCCCCTTCTTTCCTTTGCCCTTTTTCTTGAAACTAGTGGTCTTGTTTACCATCAATACTTGACGCTCCTTTTTGGTTTCTACCTCCGCAGCCTCTAGCATTGCGAAGAGCTCGGGAATTGTCTTGTTCATCCCTTCCATATTATAGTTCACCATGAAGCCTTTATAGCTTGGTGGCAGTGATTGAAGAACTCTGTCAATGACACTATCATCAGGAAGATTAACTCCCAGTTGAGTCAAGTGGTTATGGTACTGACGGTGTCCTGGACTAGGGGGTACTCACCACATCGTCTCCCGACCAGGTGGATCGGGCCGAGGACCCCCATGGCGGTTCACTCATGGGCCACTTCGGGCAGCCCATGCCACATACAAGGAGTATTCCACAAGACTTGGTGATCAAGACAAGGACTCCTCTCTACCAACGTATTCAGCTACGACTCTTGTTATCCTAGGACTCTGGTGCATTATATAAGCCAAGGCCAGGCTAGTCGATAGAGGAGGACATTATTCATCATACCCTCCGGTTTTAGATCAAACATATGATCTCGAGGTAGATCAACTCTGTAATCATACACATCGAATATAATCAAGCAGGAGTAGAGTTTTACCTCTTAGAGAGGGCCCGAACCTGGGTAAACACCGTGTCCCTTGTCTCATGTTACCCATTGATCCATGACGCACAGTTCGGGACCCCCTACCCGAGATCTGCCGGTTTTGACACCGACAATGGTGCTTTCATTGAGAGTTCCGATGTGTGATCGGCAAAGGATCAATGGCTCGACTGCAGATCAACTATGACGTCGGCGTCTTCGTTGCCGGCTCGACTGGTCACCTTGGCTCGACCGAGGACTATGCCCTACCTCCGATCGTCATATTCGTACGCGGGCCTCCATCAACATAGACTCCGATCCCTATCATGATCATGGAGAAATCATCCTTGGAGCTCGGGGGCTCAACGTCAACATTGCCCTTGGGCGACCGTGCTGTTTTTCTGAACAGCAAACTTGTATCCGCTGCCACCACCTCCTCGAGCACCGTTTTGACGATTCCTTCGGTGGAATTGTGCGGAATTAAGTATACAACAACCGTGCAAAATTTCTTCAAGTTCCGATGGAGGAATCTCCGGCAATCTACGATATACCGGAGCCCTGTCAAATTTGGACGGGAATCTGGACGAGTTTAGGGCGTGGTCTCAAGCACCTAGCTCGGACGTCCTTTGGAAGATCCAACCGTTGATCGGCTGCGGAATTTCTATATCTACCACCCCTCAAAATTTCAGCTCGATCCGACCGTCCAAACTCCGAGAACCTTCCGATTAGTGCATCACTTTTTGGATCTGTTTTCTGCGCGAATACGGATCCGACCAGAATTCATGTTCCTTTATGAACGTGATATTGGACGACCTTCTTAAAGGAATTTTCTTCTAGGGTATTGTGCATTGTTCTTAACACGTGCCCATGAAATTTTAAGCCTTCTCTGGGGCACTCCTCACCATCGCGCTGGTGTCAAACCAGTCCGGTAACATTGCTCCACGTCTGCCGACCTGCACTAGACAGATCGTCGCTTCATGGAGCCGAGCCTAACCTTATCGGATCATCAGCTCGGCAAGCCGAACAAGAGTTCGGTATTACGAAGGATAAATCATCACCAACACCATCGCCCCACGGATTGCATGGGTCAGGCGCGCCGACATCGCCGCTCGGTCACTTCATCAATCTGGCATTGACCGCGTCACAAGTTATGACGAGCGTCGGCATAGCCGCACTGTTGCTTTTTCAAGCCGATGTCCATCCCGCCGAACTGCTTCAACATCTCGGCTGACATGGCAGCTGCAACATCTCCTTACCGACCCGCTTCGATACCTCGGCTGGACCGGGGACTTTGCTATTTCTTCATCAACATACTACTGTGACTTCGGCGTCACCAGCCGACTAGCTTCGTCACGTTAGCTGGACTAGGGGCTTTGCCTCGGCGAGCCCACCTTTGCCAGCATCGCCATGCCGTCACTTTATCGCCCATCAGGCAATGGGTGTGCGGATCGAGTCCCAATTTCGGGAGTAACCTTTCTTCAGATTGCTGCAACAGATAAACCAGATGCTATTAATCCTAGTATTTTTTCTTGCTTGGGTTTATTTTTTCCAAGGAATTATTACTCTGGTTTGTTTCATCATCTGCACACAGGTCTATCAAATGGTGGCCGTATTAACAACGGTCGCGTGGTGGTTCGGTCAGTTTCCGTATACAGTTCGGCGAATGCTGCATCCGAAACTCGGACCGGCCTGTGAATTCAAGCTTTGCCACGCCTTCACCGCGTCACCCCGACGCCCTGCATCGACATTGACTTCGGCGCCAGGCCACTTCTCTTTAAATAAATTATTTTTGCAAAAAGCAATTATCCTTTTTGGACCGCACTATTTTATGTGTGTAGGTGTTCGACTTCGACTGCGTCACACGGTCACTTCGGCAAGCCGATGTCGCTGTCCCAATCGGCATAAATCGGCTCGCGTGATCACCTTGTTGGTCGAATCGCCATACCGACATGTTCGGTTGCCTCAGGGACTTCGGCATCGCTGAGAGAGCTCTACCTCATCAAGTGTTCGGCACATGGGCCATATTTCTTTTATTACTCACTTCGCATAAATTATTAATTATGCAACATTTTTTTTTATTCCTATTATCTCCGGCTTGCACTATTTTCTGTGCACAGGTAAAGGATCCGGGTCGGGCAACGCTGTCACCTCGGCGTACCGACGTACCACGTCACCTCGGCTGGACCGAGGGCTTCGTCATTACTTCATTAACCCACGCCGGGACTTCGGGGTCACACTGCCGGCCTGCATTGGTCGTGCTATGTCGACACTTCGGAGTGCCGAGCTCTTCGCTCCGCTACCTCGGGACCGGCTGGGGGGCTGGGACCTTGTCCCGCCGTAAGCTCGGGCCGTGGATCGACACCGATCACATTAACCAGCTAAGTCGCTTTTATGCTCAGAATTTTCAATTTTCAATTTTGTTCGGTTCGACCAAAGCATTATACTTTTTTTGGCAAAATGTTGTATGTGAAAAACTTCCTTGTCAAAACTTTGTTTGTGATACACAAATTCAAATACCCCGTTTATTTGGGGGCTTCCTTTATGAAGCCTTTTCTCTTGCATATGACTATACTTGTACGGCTTCGTTCCCTGTTCGTGTATTACGCCACAATATGCATCATGTTGACTTAAGTGTTCCACAAGCTGGGTTGCCTTGCTCCTGTGTTTACCCCTATGTTCTCGATTGTTCGGCTAGGGAGTAAAGGGAGCACCTCTGCGATTGTCACGGTCGGGTCATCCGAGCTCGGACCTCAGACTGGGTGAAGCTGAAAGCTAGCGCTCTCATTGTTTTCAATCATGGTCGGCACACAACGGAACTCATGAGTACAAAAAATTTATTGCACAAGCCTCATAGTAACAATGAGCAACCGAAGAAAGGTATCGGTGGGGGTACTATTTTCTTCGAAGATGCTTCTTACACTTTGTCGGTAATATAGCATAAGTTCCCTGAGCGCGGTTTGTCTGTTACAGCCTTATGGCCTGATTGCCTGGTAATCGGAAACACCGTCGATATTCTCGACAGGTGGAGTACATAACACTTTTCGGCCCTTGACCGAAGAGGGAGAAGCCGACGGTCGGTTAAGACGCGTTTAAAGTTCGGGTGAACACAGATATAATATAAGTACTTCGGTACATACAATCATTATACATAAAATTCTTTTACCCAAGTCACTTGGGGCTCTTAAATTAGCATGAACTGTTTTATAATAAGTGTTCTTCTTAGTCGTTGCAAAGTCTTTTTCTGTCACTCCTTTTTTCGACGCGAGTGTGTGGTCAATAGCCGGGGAGCCTAATTTCTCTCTCAAAGATGCTCGAGTTTAGTTCGCTAAACTGGCCTCGAAGAAGCACTCCGCCTTCGGGATAAGGAGCTTGAAGCCGTAGGCTAACCCGCTTGAAGTCTTGAGATCAGATGTGTCATGTTAAAGCACGACAGAAGCACAATTTTTTTTAAAGACCAATTTCTGGATTGGCACCAAAATCTCGGTTTAGTCCGGACGTCAAGCTTTTACATAAGTTTTTGGCTTTTCGAGGCTATGGCACTTTTAAACTATTTGTGTGTTTCCAGCATAAGTCTCGTAGTGCAACGCCGGACACCTTTAGAGATCCTCCAAAAACATTCTTGGATATTACTGTATACGCATCGGTTTCGAATTGTGTCTTTGGTCAATAGTTGGGTTGCCCGGCTCCTGTGCTCGCCTCCTACGTTCCGCTTTGTCCGGCTAGGTGTGCAAAGGGAGAACCACTATGATTGTGCTTCCAGCTCGCATGGTTAAGCACCTCAGTGGAGAAAGCCGAAAACTGACTCTCACAATAAGCATAAACTGGTCAGCGATCCGATGACTGTGTTAAATGATGGGCCGTTCATAACATTGGCCGAAGTGTTTACGGCTTGACCTCGGCTGTCACCGAACACTAACCGGGGGCTAGTAACTGGCCTCCCAACTTGGCTGTGTTACAAGGTGTGAGTATTGAGTAAGACTCAAGACCGAACCACAGCAGAAGAGAGAGAAAGGACGAAGGTCGTCCCCTATGCTTTAGACGTAGGCTCCACAGTATGCTATGCTCTGTACTGCACATGAAGTGTGCCTTGCCATGAGTTGGTCAAGGGGTACAATAGTGATTCGGGAATGGATCACATGACAGCGGTCGAACTTATCCTTAGTATCTAGTGGACTAAGGAATTTTCTCGATTATGGAGGTGAAAAGGAGTTCGTCGTAAAGGGTTACGTCGATGCGAACTTTGACACTAATCTGGATGACTCTGAGGAGTAAACCGGATTCGTATAGTAGAGCAGTTATTTGAAATGACATAGATATTCGTAAAGCACACACGGATCTGAAAGGTTCAGACCCGTTGACTAATAACCTCTCTCACAAGCATAACATGATCAAACCAGAACTCATTGAGTGCTAATCACATAGTGATGTGAACTAGATTGTTGACTCTAGTAAACTCTTTGGATGTTGGTCACATGGTGATGTGACCTGTGAGTGTTAATCACATGGTGATGTGAACTAGATTATTGACTCTAGTGCAAGTGGGAGACTGTTGGAAATATGCCCTAGAGGCAATAATAAATTGGTTATTATTATATTTCCTTGTTCATGATAATCTTTTATTATCCATGCTAGAATTGTATTGATAGGAAACTCAAATACATGTGTGGATACATAGACAACACCATGTCCCTAGTAAGCCTCTAGTTGACTAGCTCGTTGATCAATAGATGGTTACGGTTTCCTGACCATGGACATTGGATGTCGTTGATAACGGGATCACATCATTAGGAGAATGATGTGATGGACAAGACCCAATCCTAAGCCTAGCATAAGATCGTGTAGTTCGTTTGCTAAGAGCTTTTCTAATGTCAAGTATCATTTCCTTAGACCATGAGATTGTGCAACTCCCGGATACCGTAGGAATGCTTTGGGTGTACCAAACGTCACAACGTAACTGGGTGGCTATAAAGGTGCACTACAGGTGTCTCCGAAAGTGTCTGTTGGGTTGGCACGAATCGAGACTGGGATTTGTCACTCCGTGTAAACGGAGAGGTATCTCTGGGCCCACTCGGTAGGACATCATCATAATGTGCACAATGTGACCAAGGAGTTGATCACGGGATGATGTGTTACGGAACGAGTAAAGAGACTTGTCGGTAACGAGATTGAACAAGGTATCGGGATACCGGCGATCGAATCTCGGGCAAGTACTATACCGCTGGACAAAGGGAATTGAATACGGGATTGATTGAATCCCCGACATCGTGGTTCATACGATGAGATCATCGTGGAACATGTGGGAGCCAACATGGGTATCCAGATCCCGCTGTTGGTTATTGACCGGACAACGTCTCGGTCATGTCTGCATGGTTCCCGAACCCGTAGGGTCTACACACTTAAGGTTCGATGACGCTAGGGTTATAGGGAATAGATATACGTGGTTACCGAATGTTGTTCGGAGTCCCGGATGAGATTCCGGACGTCACGAGGAGTTCCGGAATGGTCCGGAGGTAAAGATTTATATATGGGAAGTCCTGTTTTGGTCACCGGAAAAGTTTCGGGTGCTATCGGTAACGTACCGGGAGGGTCCCGGGGGTCCACCAAGTGGGGCCACCGGCCCCAGAGGGCTGCGTGGGCCAAGTGTGGGAAGGGACCAGCCCCTAGGTGGGCTGGTGCGCCTCCCACAAGGGGCCCAGGGCGCAGGAAGGGGGGGAAGGGGAAACCCTGGGCTCAGATGGGCCTAAGGCCCATCTAGTGGGGCGCCCCCCTCTCTCCCCCCTTGGCCGCCCCTCCAACTCCCATCTAGGGCTGGCCGCACCCCTTGGGGGGGGGAAACCCTAGATGGGGGCGCAGCGCCTCCCCCTCCCCTATATATACTTGAGGTTTTGGGGCTGCCATACACACGAGAGCCTCTCCCTCATGGTGCAGCCCTACCCCTCTCCCTCCTCGTCTCTTGCGGTGCTTGGCGAAGCCCTGCTGGAGTGCCACGCTCCTCCATCACCACCATGCCGTTGTGCTGCTGCTGGACGGAGTCTTCCCCAACCTCTCCCTCTCTCCTTGCTGGATCAAGGCATGGGAGACGTCACCGGGCTGCACGTGTGTTGAACGCGGAGGCGCCGTGGTTCGGCGCTTAGATCGGAATCAACCGCGATCTGAATTGCTACGAGTACGACTCCTTCATCCGCGTTCTTGCAATGCTTCCGCATCGCGATCTACAAGGGTATGTAGATGCACTCCCCTTCCCCTCATTGCTAGATTACTCCATAGATTGATCTTGGTGATGCGTAGAAAATTTTGAATTTCCGCTACGTTCCCCAACAGTGGCATCATGAGCTAGGTCTATGCGTAGTTTCTATGCACGAGTAGAACACAAAGTAGTTGTGGGCGTCGATTTTGTCAATTTACTTGCTGTTACTAGTCTTATCTTGATTCAGCGACATCGTGGGATGAAGCGGCCCGGACCGACCTTACACGTTCACTTACGTGAGACAGGTTCCACCGACTGACATGCACTAGTTGCATAAGGTGGCTAGCGGGTGTCTGTCGCTCCCACTTTAGTCGGATCGGATTCGATGAAAAGGGTCCTTATGAAGGGTAAATAGAAATTGGCATATCACGTTGTGGCTTTTGCGTAGGTAAGAAACGTTCTTGCTAGAATCCCATAGCAGCCACGTAAAACATGCAACAACAATTAGAGGACGTCTAACTTGTTTTTGAAGGGTATGCTATGTGATGTGATATGGCCAAAAGGATGTGATGAATGATATATGTGATGTATGAGATTGATCATGTTCTTGTAATAGGAATCACGACTTGCATGTCGATGAGTATGACAACCGGCAGGCCATAGGAGTTGTCTTAATTTATTGTATGACCTGCGTGTCAATGAAAACGCCATGTAATTACTTTACTTTATTGCTAACCATTAGCCATAGCAGTAGAAGTAATAGTTGGCGAGACAACTTCATGAAGACACGATGATGGAGATCATGATGATGGAGATCATGGTGTCATGCCGGTGACAAAGGTGATCATGCCGCGCCTCGAAGATGGAGATCAAAAGGCGCAAGATGATATTGGCCATATCACGTCACTTTATGATTTGCATGTGATGTTTGTCATGTTTACATCTTATTTGCTTAGAACGACGGTAGCATAAATAAGATGATCCCTCACTAAAATTTCAAGAGACGTGTTCCCCCTAACTATGCACCGTTGCGAAGGTTCGTTGTTTCGAAGCACCACGTGATGATCGGGTGTGATAGATTCTAACGTTCGCATACAACGGGTGTTGACGAGCCTAGCATGTACAGACATGGCCTCGGAACACATGCGAAACACTTAGGTTGACTTGACGATCCTAGCATGTACAGACATGGCCTCGGAACACAAGAGATCGAAAGGTCAAACATGAGTCGTATAGCAGATACGATCAACATGGAGATGTTCACCGATGATGACTAGTCCGTCTCACGTGATGATAGGACACGGCCTAGTTTGACTCGGATCATGTATCACTTAGATGACTAGAGGGATGTCTATCTGAGTGGGAGTTCATTAAATAATCAGATGAACTTAATTATCATGAACATAGTCAAAGGTCTTTGCAAATTATGTCGCTTTAGTTCTACTGTTTAAGATATGTTCCTAGAGAAAATTTAGTTGAAAGTTGATAGTAGCAATCATGCGGACTGGGTCCGTAAACTGAGGATTGTCCTCATTGCTGCACAGAAGGCTTATGTCCTTAATGCACCGCTCGGTGTGCTGAACCTCAGCGTCGTCTGTAGATGTTGCGAAACATCTGACATACACGTTTTGATGACTACGTGATAGTTCAGTGCGTAATGCTAACGGTTTAGAATTGTGGCACCAAAGACGTTTTTTGAAACGTCGCAGAACATATGAGATGTTCCGAAGACTGAAATTGGGATTTCATACTAGTGCTCACGTCAAGAGGTATGAGACCTCTGACAAGTTTTTTAAGCCTACAAACTAAGGGAGAAAAGCTCAATCGTTGAGCATGTGCTCAGATTGTCTGAGTACTACAATCACTTGAATCGAGTGGGAGTTAATCTTCCAGATGAGATAGTGATGGTTCTCGTCACTGCCGCCAAGCTATTAGAGCTTCGTGATGAACTATAACATATCAGGGATAGATATGATGATCCTTGAGCAACTCGCGATGTTTGACACCGCGAAAGTAGAAATCAAGAAGGAGCATCAATTATTGATGGTTAGTAAAACCACTAGTTTCAAGAAGGGCAAGGGCAAAAGGGATACTTCATGAAACAACAAATCATTTGCTGCTCTAGTGAAGAATCCCAAGGTTGAACCCAAACCCGAGACTAAGTGCTTCTGTAATGAGGGGAACGGTCACTGAAGCTAAACTACCCTAGATACTGGGTAGATGAGAAGGCAGGCAAGGTCGACAGAAGTATATTGGATATACATTATATGAATGTGTGCTTTACTAGTACTCCTAGCAGCACCAGGGTATTAGATACCGGTTCGGTTGCTAAGTGTTAGTAACTCGAAATAAAAGCTGCGGAATAAACGGAGACTAGCTAAAGGTGAGATGACGATATGTGTTGGAAGTGCTTCCAAGGTTGATGTGATCAAGCATCGCATGCTCCCTCTACCATCGAGATTGGTGTTAAACCTAAATAATTGTTATTTGGTGTTTGCGTTGAGCATAAACATGATTGGATTAAGTTTATCGCAATACGGTTATTCATTTAAGGAGAATAATGGTTACTCTGTTTATTTGAATAATACCTTCAATGGTCTTGCACCTAAAATGAATCTCGATCGTAGTGATACACATGTTCATGCCAAAAGATATAGGATAGTAATGATAGTACCACATACTTGTGGCACTGCCACTTGAGTCATATTGGTATAAAACGCATGAAGAAGCTCCATGTTGATGGATCTTTGGACTCGCTCGTTTTTGAAAAGATTGAGACATGCGAACCATGCCTATTGGTATATATGCATGAAGAAACTCCATGCAGATGGATAGTTTGGACTCACTTGATTTTGAATCACTTGAGACATGCAAATCATACCACATGGGCAAGATGACTGAAAGACCTCGTTTTTTGTAAGATGGAACAAGAGAGCAACTTGTTGGAAGTAATACATTTTGATGTATGCAGTTCAATGAGTGCTGAGGCATGCAGTGGATATCGTTATGTTCTTACTTCACAGATGATTTGAGTAGATGCTGAGTGTATTTACTTGATGAAACACAAGTCTGAATTATTGAAAGGTTCAAGTAATTTCAGAGTGAAGTTGAAGGTCATCGTGACAAGAGGATAAAATGTTTGTGATATGATCATAGAGATGAGTATCTGAGTTACGAGTTTGGCACACAATTAAGAAATTGTGGAAATTGTTTCACGACTAATACCGCTTGGAGCACCATAGTGTGATGGTGTGTCCGAACATCATAACTGCACCCTATTGGATATGGTGCATACCATGATGTCTCTTATCAAATTACCACTATAGTTTATGGGTTAGGCATTAGAGACAACCACATTCACTTTAAATAGGGCACCACGCAATTCCGTTGAGACGACACCGTTTAGAGAAAACTAAGTTGTCGTTTCTTAAAAGTTTGGGGTTGCGACGCTTATGTGAAAAAGTTTCAGGCTGATAAGCTCGAACCCAAAGCGGATAAATGCATCTTCATAGAATACCCAAAACAATTGGGTATACCTCCTATTTCAGATCTGGAAGCAAAAGTAATTGCTTCTAGAAACGAGTCCTTTCTCGAGGAAAAGTTTCTCTCGAAAGAATTGAGTGGGAGGATGGTGGAGACTTGATGAGGTTATTGAACCGTCACTTCAACTAGTGTGTAGCAGGGTACAAGAAGTTGTTCCTGTGGCACCTACACCAATTGAAGTGGAAGCTTATGATAGTGATCATGAAACTTCGGATCAAGTCACTACCAAACCTCGTAGGACGACAAGGATGCGTACTACTTCAGAGTGGTACGTAATCCAGTCTTGGAAGTCATGTTGCTAGACAACAATGAACCTACGAGCTATGGAGAAGCGATGGTGGGCCCGGATTCCGACGAATGGCTCGAGGCCATGAAATCCGAGAGAGGATCCATGTATAAAAGCAAAGTGCAGACTTTGGAAGAAATACTTGATGGTCGTAAGGCTGTTGGGTGCAGATGGATTTTAAAAGGAAGACAGACAATGATGGTAAATGTCACCATTAAGAAAGCTCGGCTTGTCGTTAAGATGTTTTCCGACAAGTTCAAGGAGTTGACTACGATGAGACTTTCTCACTCATAGCGATGCTAAGAGTCTGTTGGAATTGTATTAGCAGTCTTGCAGATAGGATGTCAAAACATTGTTTCCTCGACGATTTTCTTGAGGAAAGGTTGTATGTGATACAACCAGAAGGTTTTTGTCAATCCTGAAAGATGCTAACAAGTGTGCAAAGCTCCAGCAATCCTTCTAAGGACTGGAGTAAGCATCTCAGAGTTGGAATGTACGCTTTGATGAGATGACCAAAGATTTTGGGTTTATACAAAGTTTATGAGAAACTTGTATTTCCAAAGAAGTGAGTGGGAGCACTATAGAATTTCTGATGAGTATATGTTGTTGACATATTGTTGATCAGAGATGATGTAGAATTTCTGGAAAGCATACAGGGTTATTTGAAAGGTGTTTTTCAATGGAAAACCTGGATTAAGCTACTTGAACATTGAGCATCAAGATCTATAAGGATAGATAAAAAACGCTTAATAGTACTTTCAAATGAATACATACCATGACAAGTTTTTGAAGGAGTTCAAAAATAGATCAGCAAAGAAGGAGTTCTTGGCTGTGTTACAAGGTGTGAGTATTGAGTAAGACTCAAGACCGGACTACAGCAGAAGAGAGAGAAAGGACGAAGGTCGTCCCCAATGCTTTAGACGTAGGCTCCACAGTATGCTATGCTGTGTACTGCACATGAAGTGTGCCTTGCCATGAGTTGGTCAAGGGGTACAATAGTGATCCGGGAATGGATCACATGACAGCGGTCGAACTTATCCTTAGTATCTAGTGGACTAAGGAATTTTCTCGATTATGGAGGTGAAAAGGAGTTCATCGTAAAGGGTTACGTCGATGCGAACTTTGACACTAATCCGGATGACTCTGAGGAGTAAACCGGATTTGTATAGTAGAGCAGTTATTTGAAATGGCTCCAAGTAGCGCGTGGTAGCATCCACAAGATGACATAGATATTCGTAAAGCACACACGGATCTGAAAGGTTCAGACCCGTTGACTAATAACCTCTCTCACAAGCATAACATGATCAAACTAGAACTCATTGAGTGCTAATCACATAGTGATGTGAACTAGATTGTTGACTCTAGTAAACTCTTTGGATGTTGGTCACATGGTGATGTGACCTGTGAGTGTTAATCACATGGTGATGTGAACTAGATTATTGACTCTAGTGCAAGTGGGAGACTGTTGGAAATAATATGCCCTAGAGGCAATAATAAATAGGTTATTATTATATTTCCTTGTTCACGATAATCGTTTATTATCCATGCTAGAATTGTATTGATAGGAAACTCAGATACATGTGTGGATACATAGACAACACCATGTCCCTAGTAAGCCTCTAGTTGACTAGCTCGTTGATCAATAGATGGTTACGGTTTCCTGACCATGGACATTGGATGTCGTTGATAACGGGATCACATCATTAGGAGAATGATGTGATGGACAAGACCCAATCCTAAGCCTAGCACAAGATCGTGTAGTTCGTTTGCTCAGAGCTTTTCTAATGTCAAGTATCATTTCCTTAGACCATGAGATTGTGCAACTCCCGGATACTGTCGTGGAATTGTCACGGCAGATGTCCTCAAGCTAGGACTTAGTCGTGGAGCCATCGCAACTAGGAAGCTTGATGGGGTTATGCGGGACAAGGAACACGAGGATTTATACTGGTTCGGCCCCTTACGGTGAAGGTTAAAGCCTACGTCCAGTTTGAGGTGTTATTGATTAGGGTTACGACCGCCAGGGAGCTAAACAGCTATGCCCGGCTCTCGATGAGATTGTTGTCGCCCTTAAACCGCTGCCGGGTCCTCCCTTTATATAGGGAGGCCGACGCCCAGCAGCCCTTAGAGACCCGGCCGGCTCATAAGAGCGTCCAGCTCGGACTCTAAATAATACTTGCCTTACACTACTAGTCTACTATAACAATGATTGTAACTATGGGCTTTAAGCCATATCCGGGTCTCAGCCCATCTCTGGCCCATCATCTTGAAACTTAGCTCCGGGCTTCTGGCAATGACCCTTAGTGTAACCCGGCCCTCCTGGCGGGTGACTCCAAGGTCTATATCCTCAACATTAGGCCCCAGATTGACTTGAGCTGGTTCGTGTTAATCTTCAACTCTGCCGACAGAGAAAATCTCCGGCTTACCATTCATATGAAGGCCATAACCCGGAGTGACGTCATCCTCTGGACTCCGGATAATCCGCCGTGACATCATCCTCCATTAAGTCTGTTTTTTACTCCGCCAGATCCGCAACGGATCTTTGCTTTTACTGTCATTCCGAAAATCGAGGCGCCGTGAGGGGGAGATAACCACGCCGTGGTCTCCTTGAATCTCGCGCCCACTTATGACTCTGCCTTATAAATAGGCCGGCCCAACACTTTCTTCTCACGCTCTCCTTCTTCCTCCTCGCGCCGTCGCCCCTCTGCCCGAGCTCCGCCACTGCCGCCGCCGTCGCGCCCCTGGTCTTCATCAACCCGGCCGCTGCATCACCCTGATTCGGACCAGATTCACGGAAGCGACCTCCGCTCTTTCCAACCCCGGTGAGTCTCCTTTGCCCTGTCAGATAGATCTACTGTAGGGTTCATCTTGTGTTCTTCGCAGTCATCACCATTGCCGCAAACCTCAGTAGCTCTTGTAATCACCGCACTCGGTTGATCTTTAACCTCACATAGAGTTAGTGCGGTAGATGTTTGAGATCCATTTCACCTGCAAAAAACCCTCTTTTTACTGCATAAGAACCATGTTCCACCTCAAGAACTTCTCCTGCCTCTGTTTTTAGGTCTAGAAAATTTTCATTTCACCCGACCATTTTGATCCAAAAATGTTACTGCAATATGTGAAATCTGTTTAGCGATCCGATGACTGTGTTAAATGACGGGCCGTTCATAACATTGGCCGAAGTGTTTACGGCTTGACCTCGGCTGTCACCGAACACTAACCGGGGGCTAGTAACTGGCCTCCCAACTTGGCTGTGTTACAAGGTGTGAGTATTGAGTAAGACTCAAGACCGGACCACAGCAGAAGAGAGAGAAAGGACGAAGGTCGTCCCCTATGCTTTAGACGTAGGCTCCACAGTATGCTATGCTCTGTACTGCACATGAAGTGTGCCTTGCCATGAGTTGGTCAAGGGGTACAATAGTGATCCGGGAATGGATCACATGACAGCGGTCGAACTTATCCTTAGTATCTAGTGGACTAAGGAATTTTCTCGATTATGGAGGTGAAAAGGAGTTCGTCGTAAAGGGTTACGTCGATGCGAACTTTGACACTAATCCGGATGACTCTGAGGAGTAAACCGGATTCGTATAGTAGAGCAAATATTTGAAATGGCTCCAAGTAGCGCGTGGTAGCATCCACAAGATGACATAGATATTCGTAAAGCACACACGGATCTGAAAGGTTCAGACCCGTTGACTAATAACCTCTCTCACAAGCATAACATGATCAAACCAGAACTCATTGAGTGCTAATCACATAGTGATGTGAACTAGATTGTTGACTCTAGTAAACTCTTTGGATGTTGGTCACATGGTGATGTGACCTGTGAGTGTTAATCACATGATGATGTGAACTAGATTATTGACTCTAGTGCAAGTGGGAGACTGTTGGAAATATGCCCTAGAGGCAATAATAAATTGGTTATTATTATATTTCCTTGTTCATGATAATCGTTTATTATCCATGCTAGAATTGTATTGACAGGAAACTCAAATACATGTGTGGATACATAGACAACACCATGTCCCTAGTAAGCCTCTAGTTGACTAGCTCGTTGATCAATAGATGGTTACAGTTTCCTGACGATGGACATTGGATGTCATTAATTACGGGATCACATCATTAGGAGAATGATGTGATGGACAAGACCCAATCCTAAGCCTAGCACAAGATCATGTAGTTCGTTTGCTAAGAGCTTTTCTAATGTCAAGTATCATTTCCTTAGACCATGAGATTGTGCAACTCCCGGATACCGTAGGAATGCTTTGGGTGTACCAAACGTCACAACGTAACTGGGTGGCTATAAAGGTGCACTACAGGTGTCTCCGAAAGTGTCTGTTGGGTTGGCACGAATCGAGACTGGGATTTGTCACTCCGTGTAAACGGAGAGGTATCTCTGGGCCCACTCGGTAGGACATCATCATAATGTGCACAATGTGACCAAGGAGTTGATCACGGGATGATGTGTTACGGAACGAGTAAAGAGACTTGCCGGTAACGATATTGAACAAGGTATCGGGATACCGGCGATCGAATCTCGGGCAAGTACTATACCGCTGGACAAAGGGAATTGAATACGGGATTGATTGAATCCCCGACATCGTGGTTCATCCGATGAGATCATCGTGGAACATGTGGGAGCCAACATGGGTATCCAGATCCCGCTGTTGGTTATTGACCGGACAACGTCTCGGTCATGTCTGCATGGTTCCCGAACCCGTAGGGTCTACACACTTAAGGTTCGATGACGCTAGGGTTATAGGGAATAGATATACGTGGTTACCGAATGTTGTTCGGAGTCCCGGATGAGATCCCGGACGTCACGAGGAGTTCCGGAATGGTCCAGAGGTAAAGATTTATATATGGGAAGTCCTGTTTTGGTCACCGGAAAAGTTTCGGGTGCTATCGGTAACGTACCGGGAGGGTCCCGGGGGTCCACCAAGTGGGGCCACCGGCCCCAGAGGGCTGCGTGGGCCAAGTGTGGGAAGGGACCAGCCCCTAGGTGGGCTGGTGCGCCTCCCACAAGGGGCCCAGGGCGCAGGAAGGGGGAGAGGGGAAACCCTCGGCTCAGATGGGCCTAAGGCCCATCTAGTGGGGCGCCCCCCTCTCTCCCCCCTTGGCCGCCCCTCCAACTCCCATCTAGGGCTGGCCGCACCCCTTGGGGGGGAACCCTAGATGGGGGTGCAGCCCCTCCCCCTCCCCTATATATACTTGAGGTTTTGGGGCTGCCATACACACGAGAGCCTTTCCCTCGTGGTGCAGCCCTACCCCTCTCCCTCCTCGTCTCTTGCGGTGCTTGGCGAAGCCCTGCTGGAGTGCCACGCTCCTCCATCACCACCATGCCGTTGTGCTGCTGCTGGATGGAGTCTTCCCCAACCTCTCCCTCTCTCCTTGCTGGATCAAGGCGTGGGAGACGTCACCGGGCTGCACGTGTGTTGAACGCGGAGGCGCCGTGGTTCGGCGCTTAGATCGGAATCAACTGCGATCTGAATCGCTACGAGTACGACTCCTTCATCCGCGTTCTTGCAACGCTTCCGCATCGCGATCTACAAGGGTATGTAGATGCACTCCCCTTCCCCTCGTTGCTAGATTACTCCATAGATTGATCTTGGTGATGCGTAGAAAATTTTGAATTTCCGCTACGTTCCCCAACAGTATCTACAAAGGGGTAGAAGCCGACGATGGCCCACTTTCAACTGATAAACGGTCGCAATGGATTCAAAATAAACATATCATCAGCGTTTGTATTTAATATACGAGGGACACATTCCGTATCATCGTTATACAGCCATACATATGAATCAATTTGACTTAAGATTTTGGCCAAGCTGGGTTGCCTGGCTCCTGTGCTTACCCCTACATTCCCGATTGTTCGGCTAGGTGGTAAAGGGAGCACCTCTGTGATTGTTACTACCGGGTCATCCGAGTTAGTACCTCAGACTGGGTGAAGCCGAAAGCTAGCAATCTTAAAGGATCACATTGGTCGGCAACGACGGAAGTGAAAATTTTGGTTCATTAATACCATAGAGTTCTGGAACTTTCCCCGAACTAAATCCTCAATATTTTCCTCCCACACTTATCGGAGGTGAGGTTTCATGATCATGATAAGCATGACGACCCAAAGAAAGGAACCGATAGCGGGACTATTTTCTTTGGAAGATGTTTCTTACGATTAATAGTAATATAACATATCTCTCCGCGTACCTTTGTTTATAAAGCCATATGGCCGGATTGCCTTGTTTGTTGTAAAACTTTGCCCTTGTAAAGGCTTTAAAAAGTGGGACAAACACTCCCTGGCTACTAGTCGAGGAGGTTGAAGCCGATGGTCGGTCAACAAAGTTTTGTATAATGCGGATCCGAGCATTAATGATGCTAAGTACTTGGGGACATAGAATCATTACACATAAATTGTGAGCAAAAATCAATTTTTCCACAGCCAATCTTTTAAAGAGTCAATGGCACAGTCTCTTTGAGACAACCGAGCAGCTGACATAACGCTCTCATAGTTCCCTATTGGCATTGATTTCCTATCTCTTAAGCCCCTTAAGGCCGAACTTGGCGAGCTCAGCTTTCGTTAGCTGTATCTCCTTTATGAGATCTTTTATTCTCTTTCTGAGAACTGTGTGTTAAACACAACAACATTTTCTATCAAATGGATATCGATCCTTAATTTGGCCACCTGTGCCCACATTAAGGCTCGGGGGCTACTGGGCTTTGCGCTCATTATTTACTAATATTAAAGGGGCACATCGATCCCCTGATCTGGTGTTGCCACCCGACCAGTGTCTCGGGGGCTACTGCATTGGCAATCCAGTGCAGAAAATTTAAGTGCAAAATAGTTTTCGAGGAAATTATGATCCTCAGGTTGGTCGGCCGCACCCAACCTGAGTCTCGAGGACTTTGCACACCGCTTTTTGTGTCCCGAAGTATTCTGCCAAGCTAGGAGTTGATCCTCAAGCCGATTTTGCGAATCAGCCTGAGTCTCAGGGGCTACTGGGATTGGCGGTCTTATGTCATCCTTCAGGTGCATCTCGGGTTTTAGACCGATACACACCTTGAGGGCCACTGACTATATATCTCGACAGAGAATAAATTGCACCAATAAAAAATATTGACAAAAATCGGCCCGCAGTTGGGGTGGTGCACCACCTTGGAGCAGTCCGGCATAAAGCGCAGGCGCCAGTGGCTGGCTCCATAGAGGGCATTTCCGGCATTAAGCTCGGCTAAATTCCTTCAACTTTTTTGAACCAAGGTGATCTATGACACCTCGAATATAGTCCGGCGTTGGAGTTTGGACATAGTCCGGCATTGGTGCTCGGATACATTCCGGCGTTGGAGCTCGGAAGCGGTCCGGCATTGGTGCTCGACTCCAAAAGATACCTCGAATACAGTCCGGCGTTGGAGCTCGGACGCAAGAGGGCACTGCCGCCCGGGAACAACTTCGAACCCGAGGTGTGGCGTAAAAAATAACAAGGCATTGATAAAGGCCGATAACTTAAAGGGGCTCCTCGTATACCCGACGTGTAAACTCTTTGGATTTACTTCGGCGATCCTCAAGATCGAAGATAAGAAGATTTGTTGAACCAGTTTTCAAGACCGACGACCGAAGATGAAGAACAGTTCGGAAGAATCGAGGAGCGTCCCCAACATGAAGACCGATTCAGGGGGCTACTGACGGTGTCCTGGACTAGGGGGTACTCACCACATCGTCTCCCAGCCAGGTGGATCGGGCCAAGGACCCCCATGGCGGTTCACTCATGGGCCACTTCGGGCAGCCCATGCCGCATACAAGGAGTATTCCACAAGACTTGGTGATCAAGACAAGGACTCCTCTCCACCAACGTATTCGGCTAGGACTCTTGTTATCCTAGGCCTCTGGTGCATTATATAAGCCAAGGCCAGCTAGTCGATAGAGGAGGACATTATTCATCATACCCTCAGGTTTCAGACCACAACATATGATCTCGAGGTAGATCAACTCTGTAATCATACACATCGAATATAATCAAGCAGGAGTAGGGTTTTACCTCTTAGAGAGGGCCCGAACCTGGGTAAACACCATGTCCCTTGTCTCCTGTTACCCATCGATCCATGACGCACAGTTCGGGACCCCTTACCCGAGATCTGCCTGTTTTGACACCGACAGGTACCCAGACATTCTGAGTATGTGTTCACTGACAGAACTATTCTCCTCCATTTTGCAGCTATAGAACTTGTTGGAGACTTCATATCTCTCAACTCGGGCATTTGCTTGAAATATTAACTTCAACTCTTGGAACATCTCATATGCTCCTTGACGTTCAAAACGTCTTTAAGTCCCGATTCTAAGCCGTAAAGCATGGCACACTGACCTATCGAGTAGTCATCAACACGCGTCTGCCAGGCATTCCCAATTCCTGCAGTTGCTGGCGTGAGTGGTACACCTAACGGTGCTTCCTGGACGTTATTCTTTTGTGCAGCAATGAGGATAATCCTCAAGTTACGGACCCAGTCCGTGTAGTTGCTGCCATCATCTTTGAACTTAGCTTTCTCTATGAACGCATTAAAATTCAAAGGAACGGTAGCATGGGCCATTGATCTACAATAACATAGACATGCAAAATAACATCAGGAATAAGTTCATGATAAATTAAAGTTCAATTAATCATATTACTTAAGAACTCCCAGTTAGATAGACATCCCTCTAGTCATCTAAATGATCACGTGATCCTAATTTACTAAACCATGTCCGATCATCACGTGAGATGGACTATGTTGATCATATCTACTATATGATTCACGCTCGACCTTTCGGTCTCAGTGTTCCGAGGCCATATCTGCATATGCTAGGCTCGTTAAGTTTCACCCGAGTATTCTGCGTGTGCAAAACTGGCTTGCACCCGTTGTATGTGAACGTAGAGTTTATCACATCCGATCATCACGTGGTGTCTCGGCACGACAAACTGTAGCAACGGTGCATACTCAGGGAGAACACTTATACCTTGAAATTTAGTAAGGGATCATCTTATAATGCTACCGCGGTTCTAAGCCAAATAAGATGCATAAAAGATAAACATCACATGCAATCAAAATATGTGACATGATATGGCCATCATCATCATCTTGTGCTCATGATATCCATCACCGAAGCATCGTCATGATCTCCATCGTCACCGGCGCGACACCTTGATCTCCATCGTAGCATCGTTGTCGTCTCGCCAACTATTGCTTCTACGACTATCGCTACCGCTTAGTGATAAAGTAAAACAATTGCATGGCGATTGCATTGCATACAATAAAGCGACAACCATATGGCTCCTTCCAGTAGCCGATAACTTTGTTACAAAACATGATTATCTCATACAACAAATTTTGTATGCGGCAGGGGCTGTCCGAACTGGCCCATGAGTATACGGCCATGGGGGTCCCCGGCCCAATCCAACTGATCGGGAGACGACATGGTGAGTACCCCCTAGTCCAGGACACCGTAAGTAGCCCCCTGAACCGGTCTTCAAGTTAGGGACGCTCCTCGATTCTTCCGAACTGTTCTTCATCTTCGGTCGTCGGTCTTGAAAACTGGTTCAACAAATCTTCTCATCTTTGATCTTGAGGATCGCCGAAGTGCATCCGAAGAGTTTACACGTCGGGTATCCGAGGAGCCCCTTTAAGTTTCCGGCCTTTATCAATGCCTTGTTATTTTTATGCCACACCTCGGGTTTGAAGTTGTTCCCGGGCGGCAGTGTCCTCTTGCGTCCGAGCTCCAAAGCCGGACTGCATTCGAGGTATCTTTTGCAGCCGAGCACCAACGCAGAACTATGTCCAAGCTCCCATGCAGGATTGTATCCGAGGTGTCATAGATCACCTTGGTTCAAAAAAGTTGAAGGAGTTTAGCCGAGCTTAATGCCGGAAATGCCCTCTATGGAGCCAGCCACTGGCGCCCGAGCTTTATGCCGGACTGCTTCCGAGGTGGTGCACCACCCTGACTGCGGGCCGATTTTTTGTCAATATTTTTTATTGGTGCAATTTGTTCTCTGCCGAGATATATAGCCAGTAGCCCTCAAGGTGTGTATCGGTCCAAAACCCGAGATGCACCTGAAGGATGACATAAGACCGTTGATCCCAGTAGCCCCCGAGACTCAGGTTGATTCGCAAAATCAGCCTGAGGATCAACTCCTAGCTCGGCAGAATACTTCGGGACACAAAAAGCGGTGTGCAAAGTCCTCGAGACTCGGGTTGGGTGCGGCCGACCAACCTGAGGATCATAATCTCCTCGAAAACTATATTGCACTTAAATTTTCTGCATTGGATTGCCAATGCAGTAGCCCCCGAGACACTGGTCGGGTGGCAACACCAGATTAGGGGATCGATGTGCCCCTTTAATATTTATAAATAATGAGCGTGAAGCCCAGTAGCCCCCGAGCCTTAATGTGGGCACGGGTGGCCGAATTAAGGATCGATATCCAGAGTAAAATCACAAATTATGTGTAATGATTCTATGTATCGAAGTACTTTACATCATTAATGCTCGGATCCGCATTGTACACAACTTTGTTGACCGACCATCGGCTTCAACCTCTTCGGCCAGTAGCCGAGGAGTGTTTTCCTACTTTATAAAGCCGTTATAAGGGCAAAGATTTATGGAAAACAAGGCAATCCGGCCATACGGTTTTATAAACAAAGGTACACGGAGAGATATATTATATTATGTTTTTAACGTAAGAAACATCTTCCAAAGAAAATAGTCCCGCTATCGGTTCCTTTCTTTGGGTCTTCATGCTTATCATGATCATGAAACCTCACCTCCGATCAATGTGGGAGGAAAATACTGAGGATTTAGTTCGGGGAAAGTTCTCGAACTCTGTGGTATTAATGAACCAAAATTTTCACTTCCGTGGTTGCCGACCAATGTGATCCTTTAAGATTGCTAGCTTTCGGCTTCACCCAGTCTAAGGTACTTACTCGGATGACCCGGTAGCAACAATCACAGAGGTGCTCCCTTTACCACCTAGCCGAACAATCGGGAACGTAGGGGTAAGCACAGGAGCCAGGCAACCTAGCTTGGCCAAAATCTTAAGTCAAATTAATGCATATGTATGGGTTTATAACGATGATTATGGAAGGCGGCCCTCGTATATTAAATACAAATGCCAATGATATGTTTATTTTAACTCCGTTGTGACCGTTTATCAGTTGAAAGTGGCCCATCGTTGGCTTCCTCCCCCTTGTAGATGCTATGCAGGGTGTTTTCGCAATAACAAAACAACCCTTAGCCGACGTCTCGGTGCCCGAAGGCAGTTGTGTTAGCGGAAACGAGGCAATCAGATATGTGGGCTTTATAACTTTCACTTAGTCATAGGAGTTTAAAGTTGGGAGGCCAGGTACTAGCCCCCGGTTAGTGTTCGGCGACAGTCGAGGTCAAGCCGTGAACACTTCAGCCAATGTTATGAACGGACCGTCATTTAACACGGGGTGACCTCCATCGATCTTTGTAGTTTAATACAGTCATCAGATCGTTGACCAGTTTATGCTTATTGTGACAGTCAGTTTTTGGCTTTCTCCACTGAGGCGCTTGACCATGCGAGCTGGAAGCACAATCGCGGTGGTTCTCCCTTTGCACACCTAGCCGAACAAAGCGGAATGAGGCAAGCACAGGAGCCGGGCAACCCAACTATTGACCAAAGACACAATTCGAAACCGATGCATATATAGCAATATCCGAGAATGTTTTTGCCGAATCTCTAAAGGTTTCCGGCGTTGCACTGCGAGACTTTTGCTGGAAACACACAAATAGTTTAAAAGTGCCACAGGCTTGGAAAACCAAAAAACTTCAGTAAAAACTTGACGTCCGAACTAGATCAAGTATAATGATTGTATGTACCGAAGTATTTATATCATATCTATGTTCACCCGAACTTTAAACGCGTCTTAATCGACCGTCGGCTTCTCCCTCTTCGGTCAAGGGCCGAAAAGTGTTATGTACTCCACCTGTCGAGAATATCGACGGTGTTTTCGATAACCAGGCAATCAGGGCATAAGGCTATAACAGACAAAGCGCGCTCAGGGAACTTATGCTATATTACCGACAAAGTGTAAGAGGCATCTTCGAAGAAAATAGTACCTCCACCGATACCTTTCTTCGGTTGCTCATTGTTACTATGAGACTTGTGCAATAGAATTTTTGTATTCATGAGTTCCGTTGTGTGCCGACCATGATTGAAAACAATAAGAGCGCTAGCTTTTGGCTTCACCCAGTCTGAGGTCTGAGCTCGGATGACCCGATCGTGACAATCGCAGAGGTGCTCCCTTTACTCCCTAGCCGAACAATCGGGAACGTAGGGGTAAACACAGGAGCAAGGCAACCCAGCTTGCGGAACACTTAAGTCAACATGGTGCATATTGTGGCGTAATACATGAACAAGGAACGAAGCCATACAAGTATAATTATATGCAAGAGGAAAAGCTTCATAAAGGAAGCCCCCAAGTAGACGGGGTATTTGAATTTGTGTGTTACAAACAAGGTTTTGACGAGGAAGTTTTTCACAAACAGCTTTTTGCCAAAAAAGTATAGTGCTTGATCGAACCGAACAAAATTTAAAACTGGGAGTTTTTGGGCATGAAAGCGACTTAGCTGGTCAATGTGCTCGGTGTTGATGACGCGATTCGGGCTTGGGGTGGGACAAAGACGCGCATTGATCTGTGACAGATCCGACAAGGTTCGCAGTCCTCGGCATGGCCGAGGTCCCAGCCCCTAAGCCCGAGATGTCCGAGCAAAGAGTTTGGTGCTCCGGAGTAATGACACGGCTCGGCCGATGTGGTAAGGCGAAGCGCCCAGTCCGGCCGAGGCGTGATGATGACGTCAGCACGCCAAGGTGAACGCGCGACACAGCCGAAGTCGTTAACACATGGACGCGCGTCGAGGCGATGCCACAACTTGGTCGATGCAGGCAGGACGACGACGTCGGCCCACAGAGTTGACCGCGTGACACGGTCGAGCTGATTACCTGCACACGTAAAATAGTGCAAGCAAGAAATAACAACAATAATAATAGCTGAAAGAAAAATGACTATTTGCATAATTAAGTTTATGCAAAGTAGAAAAGAAAAAATAACTGGGGCCGAGCTCAACGGTGGCGAAGGAGTAATAGCCTCTATTTTATAGGGCGGATCCGATTGTAGATGCGACATTTGTGAGACTACGGACAAAAATCTAGATACACTGTTCGACGATGATGACCGCAGCAGACGGAAGCAAGAAGAACTGATTCATACTGAACGGATACCGAGAATCAGACTGCTTCATTCTTTATATGAGGATTCACCAAAACGTGCAGTAGTAATACTGGTTGGATTACTAGTATCCACCAACTAGGTTTAGGAGATCGTGCTGCAAGACTAAATCAATTGCATTAGTAGGAGTAGTTAGTACTTACGTACTTCTCGTCAAAAAGTAGCAGAACGACTAGAAGCCGAATCGAAAAACAAAAGGAAGTGAATCTCCCTGATGCTGTCAGCGACCGACGGGATTGATACAACATCTCGGTCCGCACGTGCTGGTGCAAGCTCTGTCGCATCCTCAGCTGGAACGCCGCCTAGCCGAACCCCGTCAGCCAACCTCAGATCCTGGTGCAAAGGAGGACAAAGCCCACAAAAAGAATTGTTCCCTTGATCCGCGTGCAGAAGAATCATTATTCAATCCATGCTTGCATGCATGGGTTTGCCTTGGCCTAATTTCTCCAACATAGCAGAGGTGCAGGGCGGCTCCTGTATGTTCGTCCGTACGCAAGCGCACCTCGCGAATACCTTGGCCATCCTATTGTGGCCGGATCATGCGGAAAAATCGCCGCGGCTCGCGAGTCCAAAACCGATCTGCAAACAATATAGCAAGGTGGTAGAAATACTTCCAGAAGAAATTTCCTTATTCCATACGGATTTAACTAAAAAAATATCACCTGATAATTCATCGATCCGCGGCGATCGCCCAGCAGGCTCTCAATGAAAGCACCAATGTCGGTTCAATATCCGGCGTATCTCGTAGTAGGGGTCCTAAGCTAGGCGTCTTGGAGCGATGGTAACATGGACACGGGGTTTAACCCAGCTTCGGGCTCTCTTGAAGAGATAATACCCTACATGCTACTTTTGATTGTTTTCATACGGGTGTAGTACAGAGTACATGTATCTACCACGGGATTGTAGTAATGAATATGAGATTGTCTATTGACTAGCCTGGCCTCGGTTTATATAAGACACCGGAGGCCTAGGGTTTTAGGAGTGTCCTTGTCTTGGGTGCCAAGTCTTGTGGAGTCTTCCTTGTATGCGGCAGGGGCTGTCCGAACTGGCCCATGAGTATACGGCCATGGGGTTCCCCGGCCCAATCTAACTGATTGGGAGACGACGTGGTGAGTACCCCCTAGTCCAGGACACCGTCAGGAACCGCCTATAATGTGTGTAGCATGGAAGATATCGAGATCTCTCGGTTGTTACGTTGACAATGAAAGTATGCCGCTCAAAATATTATTTATCTCTATTTCAAAATCGAGCTCTGGCACCTCTACAAATCCCTGCTTCCCTCTGCGAAGGGCCTATCTATTTACTTTTATGTTGAGTCATCCTTCTCTTATTAAAAAGCACCAGTTGGGGAGCACTGCTGTCATTTGCATCCATTACTATTAATTTATATTGAGTATGACTATGACCGGATCTCTTTTACCATGAATTACAATGTTTAGTCATCCCTTGATCTTCAGAGGTGCTCTGCATTTATGTTTTGCGGTCTCAGAAAGGGCTAGCGAGATACCATCTTATTATATCATATTATTATTGTCTTAAGAAAGTGTTGTCATCTGAGATTTATTATTATTGTCTTAAGAAAGTGTTGTCATCTGAGATTTATTATTATTGCTCGCTAGTTGATTATGCCATTGATATGAGTAAATATGAGACCTAAGTGTTATTGTGAATATGGTTAGTTCATAATCTTTGCTGAAAACTTGAATGCTGGCTTTACATATTTACAACAACAAGAGCAAACAGAGTTTGTAAAAGTTTTTCTTTATCACTTTCAGTTTATCAACTGAATTGCTTGAGGACAAGCAAAGGTTTAAGCTTGGAGGAGTTCATACGTCTCCATCGTATCTACTTTTCCAAACACATTTGCCCTTGTTTTGGACTCTAACTTGCATGATTTGAATGGAACTAACCCGGACTGACGTTGTTTTCAGCAGAATTGCCATGGTGTTATTTTTGTGCAGAAATAAAAGTTCTCGAAATGACCTGAAACTTCACGGAGAATATTTTTGGAATAAATAAAAAATACTGGCGAAAGAATCAAGACCAGGGGGCCACACCCTGTCCACGAGGGTGGGGGCACGCCTACCCCCTGGGCGCGCCCCCTGCCTCGTGGGCCCCTTGGTGCTCTACCGACCTCAACTCCAACTCTATATAATCACGTTCGGGGAGAAAAAAATCAGAGAGAAGGATTCATCGCGTTTTACGATCGCCGCCAAGCCCTAATCTCTCTCGGGAGGGCTGATCTGGAGTCCGTTTGGGGCTCCGGAGAGGGGGATCCGTCACCGTCGTCATCATCAACCTTCCTCCATCACCAATTTCATGATGCTCACCGCCGTGCGTGAGTAATTCCATCGTAGGCTTGCTGGACGGTGATGGGTTGGATGAGATTTATCATGTAATCGAGTTAGTTTTGTTAGGGTTTGATCCCTAGTATCCATTATGTTCTGAGATTGATGTTGCTATGACTTTGCTATGCTTAATGCTTGTCACTAGGGCCCGAGTGCCATGATTTCAGATCTAAACCTATTATGTTTTCATGAATATATGTGAGTTCTTGGTCCTATCTTGCAAGTCATTAGTCACCTACTATGTGGTATGATCCGGTAACCCCGAAGTGACAATAATCGGGATACTTACCGGTGATGACTGTAGTTTGAGGAGTTCATGTATTCACTAAGTGTTAATGCTTTGGTCCGGTAATGTATTAAAAGGAGGCCTTAATATCCCTTAGTTTCCAATAGGACCCCGCTGCCACGGGAGGGTAGGACAAAAGATGTCATGCAAGTTCTTTTCCATAAGCACGTATGACTATATTCGGAATGCATGCCTACATTACATTGATGAACTGGAGCTAGTTCTGTGTCACCCTATGTTATAACTATTGCATGAGGAATCGCATCCGACATAATTCTCAATCACCGATCCAATGCCTACGAGATTTTCACATATTTCTCTTTGCTTAGCTACTTTACCGTTGCCACCATTACAATTACTACATAACTGCTACTGTTACTTTTGCCACTGTTACCATTACTTCCATACTACTTTGCTACTAAATACTCTGTTGCAGATATTAAGTTTTCCAGGTGTGGTTGAATTGACAACTCAGCTGCTAATACTTGAGAATATTCTTTGGCTCCCCTTGTGTCGAATCAATAAATTTGGGTTGAATACTCTGCCCTCGAAAACTGTTGCGATCCCCTATACTTGTGGGTTATCATATGCCGTCTTTTCTGTGCATATGTTGCTGGTCCTCCCATGCCTCCGATGTATCTTTTGTCTTCCCATACACGCCCAACAAGCCAAGCAGGGTCACGCAAAGATTATTCATCACATGCATCACGTCGATTGCAGAGTGGACCTCTAGGTCTTTCCAATAGGGTAGGTCCCAAAATATAGATTTCTTCTTCCACATGGGTGCGCGTCCGTCAGCGTCATTCGGAACAGATTGTCCGCCAGGACCCTTTCCAAAGATTACCTTCAAATCCTTGACCATATCATGTACATCATCACTAGTACGGTGGCGAGGCTTCGTCCGGTGATCTGCCTCACCTTTGAAATGATTGCCTTTCTTTCTTACGGGATGCCTGCTCGGAAGAAATTGATGATGTCCCAGGTACACATTCTTCTTACAATTATCCAAATATATGCTGTCGGTATCATCAAATAAGTGCGTGCATGCGCGGTATCCCTTGTTTGTCTGTCCTGAAAGGTTAATGAGAGCAGGCCAACCATTGATGGTCACAAACAACAACGCATGTAGGTCAAATTCTTCCTGATCGAGCTCATCCCACGCACGTACTTCTTTTCCATTCCACAGTTGTAAGAGTTCTTCAACTAATGGCCTTAGGTACACATCAATGTCGTTACCGGGTTGCTTAGGGCCTTGGATGAGCACTGGCATCATAATGAACTTCCGCTTCATGCACAACCAAGGAGGATGGTTATACATACCTAGAGTCACGGGCCAGGTGCTATGATTGCTGCTCTGCTCCCCAAAAGGATTAATGTCATCTGCTCTTAGACCAAACCATACGTTCCTTGCGTCACCTGCAAAGTCCTCCCACTTCCTCTCGATTTTTCTCCACTGTGACCCGTCAGCGGGTACTCTCAACTTCCCGTCTTTCTTACGGTCTTCTCTGTGCCATCGCATCAACTTGGCATGCTCTTTGTTTTGGAACAAACGTTTCAACCGTGGTATTATAGGAGCATACCACATCACCTTGGTAGGAATCTTCTTCCTGGGGCGCTCGCCCTCGACATCACCAGGGTCATCGCGACTGACCTTATAGCGCAATGCACCACATACAGGGCACACGTTCAAATCCTCATACTCACCACGGTAGAGGATGCAGTCATTAGGGCATGCATGTATCTTCTGCACCTTTAATCCTAGAGGGTAGACAACCTTCTTTGCTTCATACGTACTCTCGGGCAATTCGTTGTCCTTTGGAAGCATTGCTACCTCTTGAGCACTGCGTTGGTTTTCCCTTGAAGAGGAAAGAGTGATGCAGTAAAGCAGCGTAAGTATTTCCCTCAGTTTTTGAGAACCAAGGTATCAATCCAGTAGGAGGCCATGCACGAGTCCCTCGCACCTACACAAACAAATAAAATCCTCGCAACCAACGCAATAAAGGGGTTGTCAATCCCTTCACGGTTACTTACTTGACAAAGGCCCCCGTCTCAGTCAACTTAGTAGGCCCACAAGTCAGGCTCCCACCATGGTGGGTCCCAGCTAGCAGGGGGAGTATTCATTTTTTTTGTGCGTAATAAGGAGGCACTTCCTTGCATGCGAAGATATAGCTGGTGGGTCCGAGCTGTCAGCGGCGGTAAAGTTTTTTCGCGAAATACAGAGGCCCTTTCGGTGGGTCCCTGATGTCAGGTGGAGGAATCATTATTTTGCACGTAATAAGGAGGCATTTCCTTGCGTGCGGCCGTGGACCCAGCTGTCGGCCTCTCCACGTACAGTCCACTTCAGATGCATGTCGGTCATTGACCACGTTGACCAGGCCGCGCCGAGAGCACCAGGGCGGTGGACGACGATGAGGCCTAGGAAGGGAACGACACGGAGGCAGGGAAGACTCGGCAGTTGTTTCCCACGCGGAGGGGAGTACGACTGTATGAGGGTTTACTGGTTCGTCTGCCGTCGCCGGAGAATAACAGCAGGTGTGGGTGAGTAGAGGGATGGCTAGGCCAGCGATGGGAGTACGGTGGGGCGGTGAGGCCTGCGCGGCAGCAGAGCCGGCCGCGGGGAGGAGGGAGCAGGCAGTCCCGCCGGCGCTTGTTTGAGCGGCTGGAGCAGGAAGAGCAGAGATTGAAGAAGCACGACAGCTGTTGGATGGCCATCCAACAGTCAGTGCTTGTGCGTCAACCTTTTTTTTAGGAAAGCCTCAAATCTGTGGAAAACATCATACAGCCCATCCGCCATTATTTCTAATAATTTACAGCCCATTTGCTAATTACTAAGGTTTTTTTGGAGCCCATATTATTTTTGTTAGCATTACAGCCCATATTGTGGCCACAGTTAAAAAAATATACAAAATTTTGCATATTTCGGTGCGGTCCGAACTGTTTTTAATCCCGAAATTTCGACTCACATTCAAACTGATTTTAAAAATAAATGTATATCAATATAAAATCCAACAAATTCTCCACGCATAAAAGTTAATGTAATTTAAAATCTCGAAATGAAAAAAAAAGATATTTGAAACTAATGATGTGTTTTAAAAATGTACAACCCATTTCTCATTACTGATGGGCCATTTTCTCGGCCAGCCGAATGAAAGCTCTCCTCGTCTTGAAAGATTTGCAGCCTAATGGGCCTGACAAAGCGACTTACTTGGCAAATCACAAAAAAAACTGGGTTGTGGCCGTGGACCCAGCTGTCAGCCTGTCCACGTACAGTACTCTTCCGATGGAAGTCGTTCCTTGACCACGTTGACCACACCACGCGGAGAGCACCACGGCGGTGGACGACGGCGAGGCCTAGGAAGGGGACGACGTGAAGCCGGGGAAGACGCGGCAGTGGAAGCCCGCGCGGAGAGGAGTACGAGGGTTCACTGGTTCGGCTGCGGTGTGAGGCTGCCGTCGCTGTAGGGCCTGGCCAGTGGTGGGAATAGTAGGGGCGGTGAGGCCTCCGCGGTAGCACAGCCGGCCATGGGAGGCAGGAGCATGCGGCACGACCGGCGCTGCTTTGGGCAGCTGGAGCAAGAAGACCAGAGGTTGAAGAAGCACTACGGCCGTTGGATGGACATCGTACGGTCACTGGAGCTAGAATCGTTCATATTGACTAAAGTTGACAAAGGCCCCCGTCCCAGTCAACTTAGTAGGCCCACAAGTCAGCCTCCCACCATGGTGGGTCCCAGCTAGCAGGGGAGTATTCATTTTTTTGTGCGTAATAAGGAGGCACTTCCTTGCGTGCGAAGATATAGCTGGTGGGTCTGAGCTGTCAGCGGCGGTAACGTTTTTTCGTGAAATACAGAGGCCCTTTCGGTGGGTCCCTGATGTCAGGTGGAGGAATCATTATTTTGCGCGTAATAAGGAGGCATTTCCTTGCGTGCAGCCGTGGACCCAGCTGTCGGCCTCTCCACGTACAGTCCACTTCAGATGCATGTCGGTCGTTGACCACGTTGACCAGGCCGCGCGGAGAGCACCAGGGCGGTGGACGACGGCGAGGCCTAGGTAGGGAACGACACGGAGGCAGGGAAGACTCGGCAGTTGTTTCCCACGCGGAGGGGAGTACGACTGTACGAGGGTTTACTGGTTCGTCTGCCGTCGCCGGAGAATAATAGCAGGTGTGGGTGAGTAGAGGGATGGCTAGGCCAGCGATGGGAGTACGGTGGGGCGGTGAGGCCTGCGCGGCAGCAGAGCCGGCTGCGGGGAGGAGGGAGCAGGCAGTCCCGCCGGTGCTTGTTTGAGCGGCTGGAGCAGGAAGAGCAGAGATTGAAGAAGCACGACGGCCGTTGGATGGCCATCCAACAGTCACTGCTTGTGCGTCAACCTTTTTTTAGGAAAGCCTCAAATCTGTGGAAAACAACATACACCCCATCTGCCATTATTTCTAATAATTTACAGCCCATTTGCTAATTATTAAGGTTTTTTGGAGCCCATATTCTTTTTGTTAGCATTACAGCCCATATTGTGGCCACGGTTAAAAAATTATACGAAATTTTGCATATTTCGGTGCGGTCCGAACTGTTTTTAATCCCGAAATTTCGACTCACATTCAAACTGATTTTAAAAATAAATGTATATCAATATAAAATCCAACAAATTCTCCACGCATAAAAATTAATGTAATTTAAAATCTCGAAATGAAAAAAAAGATATTTGAAACTAATTGCCGGTTTGATGTGTTTTAAAAATGTACAGCCCATTTCTCTTTACTGATGGGCCATTTTCTCGGCCAGCCGAATGAAATCTCTCCTCGTCTTGAAAGATTTGCAGCCCAAAGGCCTGACAAAGCGACTTACTTGGCAAATCACAAAAAAACTGGGATGTGGCCGTGGACCCAGCTGTCAGCCTCTCCATGTACAGTACATTTCCGATGGAAGTCGTTCCTTGACCATGTTGACCACTCGCGCGGAGAGCACCACGGCGGTGGACGACGGCGAGGCCTAGGAAGGGGACGACGCGGAGCCGGGGAAGACGCGGCAGTGGAAGCCCGCGCGGAGAGGAGTACGAGGGTTCACTGGTTCGGCTGCGGTGTGAGGCTGCCGTCGCCGCAGGGCCTGGCCAGCGGTGGGAATAGTAGGGGGCGGTGAGGCCTCCACGACAGCACAGCCGGCCACGGGAGGCAGGAGCATGCGGCACGACCGGCGCTGCTTTGGGCGGCTGGAGCAAGAAGACCAGAGGTTCAAGAAGCACTACGGCCGTTGGATGGACATCGTACGGTCACTGGAGCTAGAATCGTTCATATTGACTAAGTTGACAAAGCCCTTCGTCCCCGTCAACTTAGTAGGCCCACAAGTCAGCCTCCCACCAAGGTGGGTCCCAGCTAGCCGGGGGAGTATTCTTTTTTTGTGCGTAATAAGGAGGCACTTCCGGTGGGTCCGAGCTGACAGTGGGGGGAACGTTTTTTCGCGAAATACGGTGGCCCGTTAGGTGGTTCCCAGCAGTCAGGGGGCAAACGTTTTTTTTCGCAAAATACGGTGGCCCGTCTAGTGGGTCCCTGCGGTCAGTTGGAGGAATCATTATTTTCCGTGTAATAAGGAGGCACTTACTTGCTGCGGCCGTGGACCCAGCTGAGACTGTCCACGTACAGTATACTTCCGATGGAAGTCGTTCCTTGACCACGTTGACCTCACCGCGTTCCGTTGCATGCATGCGTCCATGGGCGTGGTGCGTCCCCACTGTCAGCCTCTCACGTACAGTCATCTTCCTATGACTCTCGGTTGTTGACCACGTTGACCACACCGTGCCGAGCGCACCCAGACTGGAACGACCCGGAGATGGGGAAGACGGGGCAGTGGAGCCGCAGATGGAGAGGAGTGGGAAACTTCACTGGTTCGGGTGCGCGGCAGCACAGCCGCGGTGCCGCCCACGGGAGACAGGAGCAAGAACATAGGTTGAAGAAGGAGCACGACTGTTGGATTAACATCCAACGGTCCAGCTGCTAGAATCATTTGTTGATTAAGTTGACAAAGCCGTGCGTACACGTCCGCTTAGTAGGCCCACAAGTCAGTCACCAAATCTGACGGGTCCCAGCTGTCAACGGGATGAATAATTTTTTTCGCAAAACAAGGAGGCAATTCCTTCCGTGCGAAGATACAGCCGGTGGATCCCAGCTGTCAGGTGGAGGAAACATTTTTTCAGCTTAATAAGGAGGAACTTTCCTTGCGTGCGACCATGGACCTCGTGGGTCCCAGCCATCAGGCTCTCCACGTACAGTCCTCTTCTGATGACTCTCATTTGTTGACCACGCCGCACCGAACGCAGCGAGGCGGTGGACGACGGCGAGGCCCCGGACGGGAACGACTCGGAGATGGGAAAACGCGGCAGTGGAGTCGCAGATTGAGAGGAGGAGAAGGGTTATAACTGGTTCTGTTGCGGCGTGGGGCTGTAGTCTGTGGAGAATAACAGGAGGTGTCGAGGGGTGGAGGGATAGCCTGGCCGGCGGTGGGGTAGCGCTTCGCAGCGATGCGTGCTAAGCAGAGCCGCTAGCCGCCGGAGGCCGGACCTGGCGGTCCCGGCGATGCTGGAGGAAGAAGACGAGAGATTGAAGGTGCATGCCGGCCGTTGGATATAAATCCAATGGCTGTGGATGACACAATCATTTGTTGACCAAGTTGACAACGCCCTGCGTAGGCTTCGACCTATTGGCCCACATGTCAGCCTGCAAAAATGTGGCATATATTTAACCTATGTTTTCTAGAATGTAAAGTCCATTTGCTGGGCTGGGTGAACAAATAATTTCGCGTCAATCAGGCCCATTTATATTTTCTAAGAAAACCCAGCCCATTTGCACTTCCTTGAAATACACGTATTAGGTGGGCTCGTTATATATATAATGTTATGTTAGAAGGAGGAATTAATATCAAAGAATAAACCGGAGAGGCACATTTTTTATATATATAATTAAGAAATTAGCGAGTTATTGCTCAAAATAAAAATGAGCGCGTTATTATTAAATTGGTCCTTAAAATCTTCGCAAGCTTTTGTACGCAATCACCAGGATTTTCCTTGCCTGTGAGTCAAAAACAACCAGGATTTTCCTTGCCAACTTTCGTTAAACATTTACTTTTATAAGTTAATAACACGTGGGATGTTTTTATAATGTATATATAAGTCTCTATAAAATATATGATAATAGTAATAATATAAATATATATAATGTGGTTAGGAGGGAAAACATAAATTGGACACAGCATTACTTTTATAAGAGCCAGCGTTTTATACCCCACAGTAGGCATACTAACAAGTTCACACACAAATACAACAGAAAAGGTAAACATTCATATCAAACTCAGGTTCACAGGACACGTTCATATTCATAGCCAACATTCACTATCAACAACTCAAAAGATTCATATATACACAAGCTCAGCATATCTATGCATCCAAATGATTGATAGATCACACGACAATATTCATACATAATTCACAAAAAGATTCAGATATACACATGTTCAGTATGTTTATGCATCCAAATGATTGAGATCACAGCCAATATGATCCATGGACGAACTTTAATTACCTAGGGTACAGACTGGTAAATGGTGTTCAATCAGAGGTACTTCTTGCTAAAATTAGTTCTTGTACGAGTAAAGTTTCGAGTACATAAGAGGCAGCACAGACAATCTGAACTTTGCTTGTAGGTTTATCCTCAAATAGTGGCCTCGTGCCGAGGGAGGTTTGAGCAACTTGGCCACTACTTTCATCCAACTAGTTTACTGGCTCATCTTGGTCCTGTATCTTGCCAAAATTCTACATTGCAGACGAGAAAGGAGGCGGTTGAGAAAATGAACCACCCAAATTTTTTGTGCAGTTCAACTGAAATGGAGCATCCTTGGCGTGCAGACTGATTAAGTGCCAGATGAATATACGCGTCAACCAACTTGTCTGGAATCTTTAGACTCCATAACATATAGTTCGCTACCATATGTGCCGATAACCAAAAGGCACAAGTTGGGACCAAAGACTGGACTGCGTTTTTCTGGGCTATGCACCAAGCAATATTTTTGGCGTTCACTCTCCTAATACTTGGAGTTTGACAATTGGTTGACGCCGGTTGATACTCGAATGAATATAGGCACTTCTTGTCAACATCGATGCTTGTCTGAGTGAACTTTGGAGTACATAGCAGCAACATAAGTACCTGTCCATCTGATCATTTTGTGCAGTTCTACTGAAATCACCTAATGTAATGATTTTCCTGCGAGTTCAGGCTCCAAATTACTCCTTTATGAAATCGGCAAATAGTAGCACAATACCAAATTACCAATACATATGACAGGCACAATAATCAGGATAAAGACCAGTACCAACCTGTGTGAGGTAGCATATCAATTACTATTTCCTTTGACTGGAAGCCGAGATAAACCAAGCGACTGACAGCAAAGCAAGAAAGCAAGCGGAGATTAGCGACTGACAGGAAAGGACGAAAGCTGTCGAGGCAATGAAGAACCCAAAGTTTTTGTGCAGTTCCACCAAAATCGAGCATCCCTGTTGGCACATATATTGAGAGAGTGAGATTACTGTAATAGTGGGACTAGTTGATGAAACATACACTAACAAATAGAAGCACCCTCATTATCTTAATGGGTAAAGTTAGCAACATAGTAGTCTTGCTTAAAGAGAGGTATTAGTTTATTTAATCAGTGCCAATTAGCTCAACTCAACACTCAAAGCATTGCCATTTATCATAGGTTGCAAAACTTTAACGTGCAAAGATAAAGGGGTTTCTCATGACAGTAGCACGATACAAATAGAGATGACAGCAAACTAATATGGATGAAGGCCTTAGGCCCGTACCAACCTGAGAATAAAAGCTTATTCATGTAGTCCCATAAGAGATGATAAAGCACCCACTGGAATCACACAATAGTATATATTTTTGTGCACTTCAAATGTATGGTTGAAATCACTTTTGTTTACCAGTGCTGAGATTATATCGAAAGATTATCAAGAACTTCCAGCAGAGTTAAAGCACTGGCTGGGATACAGTTCATTGTATTGTCTTGTATAGTTCCACTAAAATGTATGATTGGCACAACATGATCCCTGTTTGCACAAGTAGGAACAAGGTGAAACCTTCATTAGCTTAGTGAGAAAGGATAGGAAGACATTAGCATATTACTCAAAGAGTAGCATCAAATTCATGATGGACAATACGCAAAACATTGCCTCATTGAACCAATGGCAATAAATTGACATGCAAAACAATAGCACTATTATGTCATGACACTAATAATATTCCCTCCCTGCTCCACCACATGATTCACCTCCATAGACAAACATACACACGTACATGATTCAGCATAGGGTCCTACTAAAGATTTGTTTAACTCCAACAGGAAAATTAGGCAGTAATAAATTAGTGGTACTTAAGTACTCCTAATTAATTAAGTGAGACAGCAGAAGTGGAAGGGCTCCCTGGAGGATCGTCTCACATGTAAGGTAGTCGTTGCCGGAGCTCTTGAATGGCCTCGACTGAGGCCTCTGGCTTCAGCAAGATCGCCTTGGCACTGTTTATTCTTCTTCTTCCTCTTCATGCTCTGTTTCTCTTTCTCCTCACCAGTTGGTGAAACCAAGTACATGATTGGCCTTCTAATTCAGAATTGGTTTTGTCAGTGAGGGAGTACAAGTGTACTAGTAAAAAAAAAGCATTATTTTCTCATGGCAGTCGGAAAATAGAGATGAACACATGCATTAAATATCATTCTTACCTAAAGGAAGGTTATGGCGCCAATATGGATGATGAGGATTGGATCACAGATCTCCCTTTGTGCAGTTCCACCAAAATGAACCAACTATTCCATTCTGACATTCCAGTTAAACAGCACAAAAGTCACTTCTTTTAAGAAGAGTTTTGTGTGCAGTGCACCGAAAGGTCACAACAGCAACCAGGTGAATTGTATATCCCTGTTTGCACAAAAAGGCACAGAGGAAACAGTCAGAGTCTCAAACAATTACAGGCAAAAACATTTGGCTAAACTTGTCATGGCTTATAACAGTGGCGTGGCTTCAATTTTACCAGGGACATTAGATTAAGAACAGCTAAGGCTGCGTTCGGTTCACAGGTTTGGTGCAGGATTTTCGTAGGAACACAATTCCTACGGTATTCTTTGCCTTCCAACCGTTCGGAACACGGGAAAGGTGAATAGTGTTTCATAGGAAAGCTGGTCTGGTAGTACTGGTTCCATAGGATTAGAAACATCCACGCGCTGCTCATTTTTTGGGCGGAAGCCCGAGGCAGGCGCTCGCTGCCATGCGTTAGACAGGTTGCTGTGCTGTGTTGCCGGAATAAAAAAATCAACCTATGTGTGGTACGTGAGGTGAGGACAAGAGTAGTCACTGTGCAGCTGAATAAACAAATAGCATCTCATACTGCCAAGCATGCTACTCTAAAAAAACAAATCTGTACATTTCGTAGTCCATCCGAACACATTCTCTTGAGAGTTTCCTCCGGTTCGCTGTTCCATAGTTTTATACCTACATTCCTTTCCTATTCCTCTATTTTCATCAAGACCTATGTTTTCTGCCCCTTTATTCCGAACGGAGCCTAAATATTTGGTATAAGGGCATGGGACAGTGGGTGCATCAGCAGTCCAGCACCATGTACATAAACAGGGGCATAAAGTGGTGATTCATAGTTTGTTGCCCCGAGAAACAAACATCCAAGAAACATATCTGGGTTGGTCCCATTTTTGTTCACTCTAGCCACCTACTCCTATGTGTGGATAGCAAATCTAGTCCTGTTCATACCATTGTGTACTGCGTTACCCCTATATTTCCCTTTTCGACCAAGAGACCGGTTGGATGACCAGTCTGTACTACTTTCACTCCCTTTCCTTCCTGTTTGTACCAAGTCCGATGTACTCCCTCCGTTCGGAATTACTTGTCGCAGAAATGGATGTATCTAGATGCATTTTAGTTCTAGATACATCCATTTCCGAGACAAGTAATTCTGAACGGAGGGAGTACATACTAAATTCCCCCACCCCACTTTATTTCTTGTTTGAACCAAGTACTCCCTCCGTCCGGAATTACTTGTCACCAAAATGGATGTGTCTAGAACTAAAATACATCTAGATACATCCATTTCAATGACAAGTATTTTCGGACGGAGGGAGTACAAGATTCGACTCCATGAAGTAGCTTTACCTCTAACAATAGAAGAAAAAAATATGTGACGTTGGACCATCCGATCGAGAGGGGCTGAGAGGTAGAAAATGATGCACATGCAGCGACGTAGTGAGCTGGGGAAGTAGAGCTAAGGCGGTTTCGAACGAAGATATACCTGAAGGTCGTCGGGATGTGGATAGGTGGGCGGCGGGAGTCCGGATCCGCCCACAGGCAACGACGAAGGGATCGGAGGACCTCCCGCGCCGGCGCTCGGCCAGAGATAACGGTGCGGCCGGCAGTGGGTCTCCTCCCTCGCTGTCGACGATGGCCTAAACGCTGCCCCTCCCCCCCTTCACCGGCGGAGGGGGATACGTCCGAATCTGTAACCAGCGGTGAGGATAGAAAGCCAGTGTTTTTTGAAGGGAGAAAGACAGTGTTACTACCCCTATCTTGTTTAGATCTGGAGAGGATGAGAGTGTGTGAATAGAGTAACCCTAGCAAGCAAGCGCGGAGGCTCCGGCCTATATATACGTAGTGGGGTAGTTTTCCTTTTTCACTCCATCAAAACAATTGTTTAAAATTATGTACTACTACATGCCAGGTCGCGGTTTTTTTAGTTGTTGATTGTTTTTTGAGATAGCTACCCGCGTGTTCCAAGTGGTGTTATGGTGTGCCAGGTCGCACTTTGTATCGTTCAAGTCTGGTACTACAAGTCCCTCCATTAAATGAACAACCAACCCCTCATAAAAATTGTGAACAAGCCCATGGCTAAAATTAGCGAAAACATGGGTTGCCCCAACATGCATTATTATTTATATTTTCTACTCCCTCCGTTCCTAAATATAAGTCTTTTTTATAAGCCACACCTAAGACAAGATTTTTTTTATTAGCAGTGAACCCCACATGTCATAGACACAAAAATTGTGGCAAGATTCCCTTAGGCAAGCCAAAGTGTGTTTAACAATTTGAGCAACTCAGGTTAGGCAAGTGTGGCAAGTGTGGGAAAAATAATGTGGGCAACATAAGACAAACATAGTCACAATCCAAACAGCCCCGTAATTTTTTGTGACATGCATGAAAATTTGGTTACTTAAATTTATAGTCAAAATTTGGCAAGGTGCATCAAATCAACACATGCAAGTATCAAAAGGAAAGTCACGGCATGCATGCATGCGTTGTACTCCCTCCGTTTCCAAATATAAGTCTTTTTAGAGATTGCAACAAGGGACTACATACGAAGCAGAATATGTCTACTCCTACATACGAAGTAGCCCATTTTAAATGTGTAAAAAGACTTATATCGAGTGCAGTGCTTTGATGTGTCGCGTCAACTCGTACAAGACCGAGAAATTTGATTACTACAACGCCCTCTCCCTCGCGGACTGAGATCCGGTGCCTTCACTGCACCTGCCTTTGGCTGCATGACAGGAGGGCCAACCACCTGTTGGGCCCACCTGTCATAGACGCAAAGGCAGGAGCAGTAAGTAGAAGCTTTCGCTACACGCTATCCCTCCCGCACGAGGTGGAAGGACATGCAGCAGTGGATTCGATACTGTAGAAGTAGGAGTAACATCATTGTTCGTCTTCTCGAAGAGGCAAAGAGCCAAGTGCAACCCGAACATGGCAGTTGCGAACGCTCGCGTGGTGCGGTTCCTTGGAGTACTAGCCAGGCTCTTGCATGAGACAAAATTGCTATTGTTTAACAATTAAACTCCATTATCCATTGGTTGATACTCATTCTGCATAGGTCCACGCGCTTAGCACCATTTCTTCCTGGGGTCACCAATGTTTATTTGCTAATTAATAGCATTGCATGCAATGAACTAGCCATTGCAAGTCATTAAAAGCATGCACACCTCTCATCTCTTATTGGTTGATATGTCAAGAAACAAGAAACAAGGTAGAAGTTAATGCACCGCGCCTAAGTGTTTTGGGACTATTTGGTTTTCTTAAGATGACTTACATACCTAGACGGAGGGAGTAGTATAGCCCTATAAACCGGAAAGGAGTATTTGCCTTTCTAGAGATTTCAACAAGTGACTAGACTACACCGTGTGCAGTACTCCCTCCCTTCCGGTTTATAGGGCTCAAATCTCAAATCTCATGAACCAAGGCATTTTGCGATTGCAGGAATGTATCTCGTACTTTGCAAAACTACCCTAATTAAACTCATGCATTAATTACGTAGTTCTCTTGTTTTCCTCTCCGCCTTGGTCGCGGTGCACAATATTGAGCACTCCTATATGACTAGCCGCTCTATCTACATGCGGGACATTTCAAAGCATCCGGGTCAGCATGCCATCCACCAAATCACAGCGAGGTGCTATAGTCGAGACTTCCCTGTCACCCCGGTGTGGCCGTCATGACCCGTCATATCACAAAACCCACACCTTTACCAGCAGTGGTAAGGTGGCCTCCAAGTTGGACTGGACGAAGCAACCATCATTTCACTGGAACACTCGTTCAAGCCCTTTCTTCCCTTTCTTGAAGAAAACCTCACTCCAGGCTACTCACTTCTGCCATTTTTCTTCTGTACCGACGAAGGAAAGGTGGGCGAATCAGTTATGCTGCTATATTTTCATTCCAAGAATCTTCTTTTTGCGAAGCACCGACCGATTCTCACATCCTATTCTTTTCCCGTTTTCATTGCGATTGTGGTTTCCTTTCGATTGCTTTTTGTTTGTCAGTTCATTGATGGATCCTGGAGCACTAGGCAAAGAGTTGCCGGCGGACAACCCACTGGAGACAGCGATCTCCAGGAAGCGAGCACCGACCAACGAGTTGACCATGTTGGCGGGCCAACCCATGGAGACGAAGAACTCCAAGAAACAAGCACTGGCCAAAGAGCTGAGGACGTTGGCGGACGAACTCCTCAAAGAAAGTTGGAAGAACAGCAAGGGCCCCACCGTGCCTACCCCAGGAACTCTGATTGCCACCTATGTGAGGCTCAAGACCGAGTTTGAGGAGATGGTCGCCGTTGAGAAGCAGTATTCCCCTGGCAAGGTGATGGCCCCCATCGAGGACAAGGAGATGGCCCCCGGAGGGATGAGATCCCCCGGTGAGCTGCACAAGGTAAAAAATAATGGCTTATTACCATAGTTGGGGTTTTTGATTATTTGCAATGTGCTTGCTAATATGTTAGGGTTGTGCAGGTGCCGGTGGACGTCCTTGATGATTCCGATGTCGTGTCCCGTCCTGTTGGCATCGCCCCGGAGATCGATTCTGATGCCGCTATCCATCCTGTGGACATCGCCCCAGAGATCGATTCCGATGTCGCAGTCAGTCCTGTGGACATCGCCCCAGAAATCGATTCCCATGCCGCTGTCCGTGCTGTGGTCATTGCCCGAGAGATCGATGACAAGAAATAGTTGGTCGCGCTAATCCTTCAGGGTAGTTTGCATTGCCTTGTGTTTAATTACCAGAACGATGCGTGTTATCAAACCATCTTAGGGCTAGTGCATTGTCTTGTGTGGGCGGATCTTGCTACTTTTGTTTGATAGTGAATCATGCGATGAATCATGCGAACCCTCTCAGAGTTATGGAAACAGATGTATCCTCACCAGCTTTTGATGTAATATATGGCATGCTTAGATGTAAGTTTGAACTGTTTATCATATCAGCAGGGCTTGTTTGATGATTCTTGGTGTTAGTAGGCTAGCTACTGTGCGAGCTATAGTACTTGCAAAACACTCACCGAAGAGAAACGTTGGGGCTGATGAGCTCGTGGTACGCTTATACTTATCCCTCGTCGATCGACCAATAGCCCTAGCTCCTAAAATTGTAGGCTTAGCGATCGATCAGACAATAGTCGACATACATTCAGGCCTCATTTGGTTCATAGGGTAGGAAAATCATAGCAAAAGTACAGAGAACGTGCAACACAAAATCATAGCAGTGCAGAGACGTACTCCCTCTGTCAAAAATAGATGACCTAGGCGGGCTAGTTTGGCCTAGTGGGTTTTAGTGATATGACGTGGTACAGTGCCGTCCAGTCTTCGCGTATGGTAGCAGTATTGCGGGTACAGTAATTTTTTTTGAAGAAGCGGAATTCAACGAAGTCATGATGGTTCCTTCGTTCGAACAACTTACAGTGGGAAAGGTTGGGCCTGCGATACGACCGGGGTAGACCAGGATAATTTTGTGCATGGCAGGTGGACCAGGATGGTCGACGTCCCACATGTCGGCGAATGAAAGTATTCTTTCCGATATAGAGGACGAGCAACGAGTATTCATTGTTTATTTTTGATGAAAGCTATTGTCTCCACTGTTACGACGGAGGAGTGTGAAACACGGCAGCCCAGTGAACTTGGCATGTGCACCACTCCCTCCTTCCTCATGTAATGCCCAGGTTACAGCTTTTTCTCACTTTCTCTCTATCTATTTCCTCTCAAATGTTTTTTACCTTTCTTTTTTAAGACACAATTGTTTTTATGCCTTTTTTAGAATTATTTTTTTATACCTAGGAGCACGTGTAGAGACGGGCTCTTGCAGAGCCCACTCCTTGACTTTGTCAATGCCTCTCTCTCCTCCACATAAGGAGTACTACTTGCTATGCATGCATGCGGCGGGCAGCTGATGCCTTGAGGGGCCAGGGCGGTGAGAGCGGGCTCCGGAAGCGGTCTGGACTCCAGCATGGCCCACCTCACATTATCACCATATATTTCTTGGAGTCCGTGCGCGGCGGGCGGGCGATCTCTTCTCCCTCCCCCGTTTCTCTCTTCTGAGCCGACGCCCGCCGAGCGATTAGATTTCGGCTATCGACGGTTTATTCAATTACGGTCCCACATGTCAGTGAAATTGCAAGACAACGCGTGTCCCCTCTGGTGAGCGGTGTGCGAGCCGGACTGTCGGGGTTGCGACGCGTACGAGTCGTAAGTGTGCCGCCTTTTCCTTTAGAACTTGTGAAGCGTAACATTTTCGCGCGATCGATCGATAGAAATCCAGAACAAAATGACGAGGGCGGTGCTTTCCCGCTCGTTAGGCGGGCTAGTTCGAGTGATATGACGTGCTACAGTGCCGTCCACTTGCTCCATTTTTATGTAAGCAAGAGTTTACACTCGTACGCGGGAGGAGTGCGAAGCACCGCGGATCTGATTTTGATCGAGGGATAACTGTTCCCTGCCAAATAATGGAGGATTGTTAGCGATTATAGCATGATAGTTAGGGCATCTCCAGCGCTGGCCCACAAATTTACACCAGCATCTATCCGAGGACACTGATGGATGCCATCCGATGCTGCCCGCATACCTTTCGACAACTATATGAACTAACCGGACGAAATTCGTGCAAACAAAGCAAATTTCAAATTAACCGGATGAAATTCATTACATTTCGAAAACTTTTCCTACAAACTGGACGAAATTCATTACATATTTCGCACAAACCATACTAAAACCTACTGTAAACCTAATCTAAATGATCGCCGGCGCCCGACCACCATGTCCGGCCATGAACCCGAGAAAGCCGGCCATTGCCTTTGCCTCCTCCTCATCCGCCTCGATAACCTCCTCCTCCAGAGCGGCGGCGACCTACCGTGTACTACTCTTCCTCGCTGCCGGCTGCGCCCGCGCACGCGCGCCGGCTTCATGGTCGTGGCGGTGGAGGGCGGCCGGGGGGTGACGGCGATCTCCTTCGTTTGCTCCTGCGACAGTATGTCGAAGAGAGCTTTGGAGCACGCCCGGAGCGGAGCCGCCGATGTCCCTCGTCTGCTCCTGCGACAGTACGTCCAAGAGAGCTTCGGAGCGCTAGGAGGCCATGGTTGAAGTGGTGCCGACAGAAGGAAGGGACGGGAGGAGAATAAGTGTGGGTCTTTGGCTATGGCTGGGAGTTGGGGCTCAAGTTAATATAGCGGGCGAATGGCAATGACCCGCGGCAGACGGATGGACAACTGGCGCCGGAGTAGGTTCGTCGGGCGTGAATGCGGACGCTGCTTCAGTGACTTAACTGCAGATGCATTTGGGTTACTGACATGTGGGCCCAACGGGCATCTGGCCCGCATGTCAGTGACACACCAATTGCACCTGCAGTTAAGTCCGGTGAATGCGGCATTGACATTCTGGAGAGACGGTGACCGTTTCAGGCGGGAAGCGCGCTCTAGCGATGGAAGGGGTTTCGGTGTGCAGTGGCACTAAGATCGGTCGCTCACGATAGTACATACTCCGTACCATACTACCATAGTACCCTCTCTAGCTTAGGCTATTTTATAGATTGTCATTGTGATGGATGATATACATGAGCAAGGTGGTCCGAGTATGACCGTTGGTGTTGAGCCAGGTGAATACATGCTCGGCGTTCGTGTAGGCCTCCATCAAACGTCTAAACAGTAATGTCAGGCACCGCAGGGGCGCGCAGGTGATGGGCTCGCCGTTTGCGTTGCGCCATGAGCAGGACTTTGATTTAGAGGGCGACGTGCATGCATTAGCATGCTTTGACAGCGTGAGCGTGAGTGTCTGACGCGAAGTATTTCATTTTCATTTGGCTGACGAGGGTGCGTTGCAGCGACGAGTCCGTGGTTTGATTCCCCACATACGCATAATTTTGGTTTTTACAGTATTTCTTTCTCCATTGACAGGTAGGCCCGCGTAGATAGATAAAGAACACGAGTTGATGAGGCGCATGCGGACTGTTTGACTGGTCAACCAGACAAATACGAAGCTATACGCTGAGCCAGTGACCGTATAATCACCATATCTCGTATACAATGATCAAAGTGAGCTATCAAGACAAGTTCGATGACCGCCAATGCATTTTACTCGGTAATAAATGACTAGGATTGAAGGGGAATCCAAATTTGCTTCATCTTCTGTCCTTGAGCTCTTGACAAACCAATGCACTATACGGTTGTCCGGCCACTCCACCACAGAGCTCTCACCAAGCGTCGTTCATGCCACCGCGCCGCACACTAACCGGTAAGGCAGCGATGGCATCCCGCTGCGCCGAGTTCCTCGCCGCCCACGACCGCACACAAAATGGTAGGGAAGCGATGGCATCCCGCCGTGCCGAGTTCATCGCCGCTCGCGACCTCACAACTATGTGGCAGGAATTTGAAGATGCCAAGGCCGAATGGGCGGTAGAGCAAGAGGCGGCCAAAGCCACACAGAGGGAGCGGAAAAGTCAGAAAGCACTCAAGAAAAGAGAGGCCCGTCGCCGCAAGAAACAAAAGGACGCACGCGCTGCTGCGGAGAGGTCGGCGGAGATCCAAGCACGGTGGGGTGTCGCCGACAAAGCCGGGAAGGAGAACGATGGCGTCTGGCCAGCATGTGAGAAGTAGTAGTACTAGTAGTTAGTGTGTGTGTGTGTGTGTGTCTGTGTCTGAGTACGAGCATGTACCAATACTACTAGTTACTGCTGTAGTTTTTAGAGCAAATTACCAGTACATTAGCCTAGACTAAATGGAAAAATTCCTGTCCTAAGCATCAAATGGCATCTCTTTCTCTATAGGAATTGAGATGCATGTCATCTCACTTCCTATGATATTCATATTCCTATCCTATGAACGAAAGGAGGCCTCTGTTGCAGTAACTACTGTAGCTAGCAGTACTGCTGGTACAGTAGTTTTCTTCAAGAAGCGGAATTCAACGAAGTCATGATGGTTCCTTCGTCCGAGCAACTTCAAAGTGGGAAGTGGGCCTGTGATTTGACGGCTCATTAGTCATTGTTACTGCAGCGCGACGACCTGGGTGACTCTCCCTTGGAGTTCTGCGTGCATGGCAAGTGGACCAGGATGGTCGACGTCCCACATGTTGGCGAACGGAAGTATTCTTTCCGATATCGAGGAGCAAGGAAACCGCGTGGTATAGTATCACTGCTGATTGGTTCGCAAAAAAATAGTATCACTGCCGATTTATAATTATTTTTTATTTCTGATGAATGCTAGCGTTTCAACTCTTACGACGAAGGGTGACAAACAGGGCACGTGCTGGATGTCCCACACGTCAGTGAAAGGAGTGGGACATGAACAGCGTGGTAGAGCCCAGCGTAAAAAAAACAGCGTGGTAGAGCGTCTCCACTTCTTCCACTTCTGGGTCGGAGACCACACGTAGTAGTACTTAGTGGTATGAACGATACAAAGTGTGACCTGGAGAGAAAGACACGTCTAGTTCGAAGATCTCGGGGCATACACGTAAACAAATATAAAAGTTAATATGTGCCTCCAACTAATATAGTAGTAGTAGAGTACTTAGGCACGTACTCCATAACATCACCGTGCATTGCACGTACAACATTTAGTGGTAGTACGTAGTAAGAGACAAATGCCGCCCAAGAGTTCCCTTCTCGACCTAGTTTTGGATGTTTGGTAGAGTGTATGGAGGGTCATGAGTCAACACTAGTTTAGCACAAATACACTAGAAGCATGCATGAAGAGAGCATGCATGAAGAGGGGTGTTGAGTTGAGCATGCATGAAGAGGGAACAACTATGCTGAGACGAGAACGCAACCAAACACACCCTATATGCCACGCATGTTCATACCATTTGTGCCTTTCTACTTCACTTACTGCGCTACATTACTCAGGTTCGTACGTCCACTCCTGGGTACATGTCCGTCTCGTAGTTCCAGTCCCACGTGTTCTTCATATAGATGGAACGATGCTTGCATAACACGTGCACCTTGATGCTAGATGTCTCGCGTGTTGGAAAAAGGATTAACAAAGCTCACGTAAAAAAATATAGTGGAAGAACATAGATTCCAGACGACCGAGAAGGAGCAAGGAACCTCGTGGTGGAGCGTCTGCACTCATAATATTTAATATTATTCAGCGATATAAAATTAACCAATCATCTCCACAGTGGACTGGAAGAGTACGAAACACGGCAGCCCACTGTAGTTACATCATACTAGTACATGGCTAACCCACGCTATCACCATATTTCTTGGCTTCCGTGCGACACCTATCTCTAGTAATCTAGCAGCCTGTATCGCTTCTCCCTCCTCGTCTCTATCAAAGTGCGGCGGGCTGGCGTTTCTGCCGTCTATTGAGGTCGGTTAACTATCACATGTTAGCGACATGCCAAGAGCATTCTAAAAAAATCCTTTCATGATCCATTTTCAAAAAGAAAAAAATCCTTTCACGTACGAATTTGCCTGCATGCTTTGAGCAACTTGCATGTCCTATACTGCTCCTGTTTGATACTCTAAATTAGCTAGAGGTTAGACTAACTCATGACTAACCCTGAACTAACTGTAGCCAAAGAGGTGTTTGGGTGACAGGGTTAGATTGACAATAAATGCACTTCATGGAGAGAGAAAAGTGATTTTTCAGTGGTCCCAATGAGAACTATCTCCAGTTAGCACCTCTTGGGTGGGATATTTTTTTGGTGGGTTCGGTGCAACTTGCTCCAATTTAAACCCTCATGCTTGGATACTTTAGGGCTATTTGAGCCCCAACTAGCTCAAACTAACTCTAACCCATGGATCCAAACAGGGCCTATGGCCAGTCTCGACGCGGAGCAGTCGCGTGCACCGGGAAGCGGCGCTCTCTCGGCCGTCGCACCACTTCAAAGTCGGCGCCAGTGAGAGGTCGCCTCCGCTCTGGCCGGGCATTAATGGGGCACTGACGCTCCAGGGCGACGCTGACCGTTTCACGCGGGAAGCGCGTGCTGGCAAGGGAGTATAGGTTTTGAACCATTTCAGGTGTAGTACTGGTAGTTTGCAAAACTACTCAATTATTGCACTCAGTTTCCTAAGAAATTGTGGTAAAAAAACGTTACTCCACAGCCCGCTTCCCTTCTCCTTCCTCTTCCACCACCCGCGCACGTCCGCGGGAAGCGACCGGTCAACCCTTATATAGGAGTGCTAGCACAAAAAGATGCATGCATGACCACTAAAATTTCCATATTAAAGCGCCGCTCCGGCGGGAGTATGGCGTATGTTGTTACCTTCGGCCGGCCCATGGCTACCGGGCGACGGCGACCAGAGAAGAGGCGGCGGGAGGGGAATGAATGCAGCTACTGTTTGGGTTCGCCTTCCGGCTTAATAAATGCGCAGCATCACGTGTACCCGTGGGTGCACAAATTGTAACATACGTGTCTGCTTAAGTGGGCGTCACGTAACTGGTGTGTGTGTGAGAGAGATTCTGAGAGACAGAGTGCGTGTGTGCGACTCTACTCTTCGGACATGTACTCAACCTTTGCATCGGGATACAAGTATAATGGTATTTACTTTAGCTAGTGATTTACGTGGCCATGTTAACGTGGTTGTGTCCAAAAATGTCACTTCCTACTCGTGATTTGCGTTATATAATTACAAGCAAGATTCTCGTGCATTGCACGGAACATCAATATGCATTTTTTTACAGAACACCTGTTGTGATTGACCCATGTAGGAGTAATCCCATGTGTAAAAACTAATGATATCTCGAGAATTTTATCGGAAAACTGGTATCTCGAGAATGTCATCGAAAAAATGAAAGATGAGAGATAAGGCGAGGAGGAGTGGAGCGTGGTGGTGAGTGGTGGTCGGAATGGGCGGAGGCATGGGGATGGACGGCGCCGGCAGGCGGCAGCAGCCACCATGCATGCAAGATTGTTCCAGAGACTTATTCCTTTTTTAATTGCTGAGCAATGAGGTTGCGGGAGATAATGACGTGGAGAGAGGTGCGGGTATCTTTTGTAAAATTATCATAGTTTGCTTTCTATCCTCAGATATAGATCATACGGTCTGTATTACAAGATGGCAGGCACACCATCACCGCCAACTCGTTTTTTATAAGGGTACAGATGATAAGTTTGCTGACTACTAAAGTAAAGTGGAATTTGTCCATGTTATGCAAGTAAATAAAGGTGATTGTTTATCATACGGGTAAGGTTGGATGAAGGGTGGTAGGAACAAATG